>NC_134576.1:13908675-14166175 GCF_050947875.1 Dermacentor variabilis | reverse complement strand
GGAGGTAGTAGAATTTGAAATATACCAATATAGAAATGTGGAGGAACAGATTCGGAGAAACGCTAAACAGGAAGAAATGGAGGTAATAGAATTAGAAATATACCAATAAAGAAAACTGCAGGTACACAATCGCAGAAACGCTAAACAGGGAGAAATAGAAGTAGTAGAATTAGAAATATACCAATAAAGAAAACTGTAGGTATAGTTTTGCAGAAACGCTAAACAGGACGAAATAGAGGGAGTAGAATTAGAAATATACCAAGAAAGAAAAGTGGAGGGACAGATTGGCAGAAACGATAAAGAGAAAGAAATTGAGGTAGTAGAATTAAAAATACACCATTAAAGAAAACTGGAGGTACAGATTCGCAGAAACGCTAAACAAGAAGAAAAGAGGTAGTAAAATTAGAATTATACCAATAAAGAAATGTGGAGGAACAGATTCGCAGAAGCGCTAAACAGGAAGAAATAGAGGTAGTAGAATTAGAAATATACCAATAAAGAAAAGTGGAGGAACATGTTCGCAGAAGCGCTCAACAGGAATAAATAGAGGTAGTAGGATTAGAAATACAGCAATAAAGAAAAGTGGAGGAACAGATTGGCAGAAACGCCAAACAGGAAGAAATAGAGGTAGTACAATTAGAAATATACCAATAAAGAAAAGTGGAGGAACAGATTCGCAGAAACGCTAAACAGGGAGAAATAGAAGACTGAGAATTAGAAATATACCAATAAAGAAAGTGGAGTAAAAGATTCGCACAAACGCTAAACAGTACGAAATAGAGGTAGTAGAATTAGAAATATACCAATAAAGAAAACTGCATATACAGATTCGCAGAAACGCTAAACAGGAAGAAATAGAGGTAGTAGAATTAGAAATATACCAATAAAGAAAACTGGCGGTACAGATTCGCAGAAACGCTAAATAGGAAGAAATTGAGGTAGTAGAATTAGAAATATACCAACAAAGAAAAGTGGAGGGACAGATTGGCAGAAACGCTAAAGAGAAAGAAATAGAGGTAGTAGAAAGAGAAATATACCAATAAAGAAAAGAGGAGGAACAGATTCGCAGAAACGCTAAACAGGGAGAAATAGAAGTATTAGAATTAGAAATATACCAATAAAGAAATTGGAGGAAGAGATTGGCAGAAACGCCAAACAGGAAGAAATAGAGGTAGTAGAATTAGAAATATACCGATAAAGAAAAGTGGAGGAACAGATTCGCAGAAACGCTAAACAGGGAGAAATAGAAGTATTAGAATTAGAAATATACCAATAAAGAAAGTGGAGTATGAGATTCGCACAAACGCTAAACAGGAAGAAATAGAGGTAGTAGAATTAGAAATATCCCAATAAACAAAACTGGAGGTACAGTTTCGCAAAAACGCTAAACAGGTAGACATAGAGGTAGTAGAATTAGAAATATACCAATAAAAAAACTGCAGATACAGATTCGCAGAAACGCTAAACAGGAAGAAATAGAGGTAGTAGAATTAGAAATATACCAATAAATAAAAATGGGGGAACCGATTCGCAGATACGCTAAACAGGAAGAAATAGAGGTAGTAGAATTAGAAATATACCAATAAAGAAAACTGGCGGTACAGATCCGCACAAACGCTAAATAGGAAGAAATTGAGGTAGTAGAATTAGAAATATACCAATAAAGAAAGTGGAGGAAAAGATTCGCACAAACGCTAAACAGGAAGAAATAGGGCTAGTAGAGTTAGAAATGTACCAATAAAGAAAACTGGAAGAACAGATTCGCAGAAACGCTAAATAGGAAGAAATTGAGGTAGTAGAATTAGAAATATAAAAATAAAGAAAAGTGCAGAAACAGATTCGCAGAAACGCTAAACAGGGAGAAATAGAAGTAGTAGAATTAGAAATATACCAATAAAGAAAACTGTAGGTACAGTTTCGCAGAAACGCTAAACAGGAAGAAATAGAGGTAGTAGAATTAGAAATATACCAATAAAGAAAACTGGCGTAGCAGATTCGCAGAAACGCTAAATAGGAAGAAATTGAGGCAGTAGAATTAGAAATATACCAACAAAGAACAGTGGAGGGACAGATTGGCAGAAACGCTAAAGAGAAAGAAATAGAGGTAGTAGAATTAAAAATATACCAATAAAGAAAAGTGGAGGAACAGATTGGCAGAAACGCCAAACAGGAAGAAATAGAGGTAGTAGAATTAGAAGTATACCAATAAAGAAAAGTGGAGGAACATGTTCGCAGAAGCGCTCAACAGGAAGAAATAGAGGTAGTAGAATTAGAAATATACCAATAAAGAAAAGTGGAGGAACAGATTCGCAGAAACCCTTAACAGGAAGAAATAGAGGCAGTAGATTTAGAAAAATACCAATAAAGAAATGTGTAGGAGCAGATTCGCAAAAACGCTAAATAGGAAGATATAGAGGTAGCAGAATTATAAATATACCAATAAAGAAAACAGGAGGAACAGATTAGCAGAAACGCTAAATAAGAAAGAATTAGAGGTAGTAGAATTTGAAATATAAAATAAAGAAAAGTGGAGGAACATGTTCGCAGAAGCGCTCAACAGGAAGTAAAAATAACTTCCAAGGGTGCGGAACAAAGCACTCCATTTCCCACGTAGATTGCAGTGTTGGAGTAGTATATCAGATACCTCTATCATGCGGCAAAGTTTACATAGGTCAAACAGGAAGGTGTGTGAATGTGCGCTTGCGTGAGCATGAATTGTCTATTAGGAATAAAGCGAATGGGCACCTGCCTGTCCACTGCCTGGCATGCACGTGCAAGCCGATCATGAAGGAAGCAAAGATTTTGTGCCGCTGCCGAGATAGCCGAGCCAGAGAGCTACTCGAGGCGTACCATATCAGAAAGAAGGGACAAGAATGTGTCAGTGACACCTCAGTTTATTTACATAACAGTGAGATGAGGTTTATTGACGAGCGTAGGTAGGTCGCGTTTCGCTTATACAAGGTTTTACTTTTCTTTTACCTTGCTTTTTTTTTTTTTTTTTTTTGCGCACGCGCAGTGGTGTATGTCAGGTGTGTACTTATATGTGTAAGTTGTGGAATAAACTTTAGTTGCAAGTCTGCGCCCGTCCTTGTCCCTCGCTGTCTTTGTGGTTCGTTTTTTCGCGCAGTTAAACAATGCTCGCTAATATCTACCAACTCGCCCAACAACAAGTTCTTCTAAACTAGGAAGAAAAGAGGTAGTAAAATTAGAAGTATACCAATAAAGAAATGTGGAGGAAGAGATTCGCAGAAGCGCTAAACAGGAAGAAATAGAGGTAGTAGAATTAGAAATATACCAATAAAGAAAAGTGGAGGAACATGTTCGCAGAAGCGCCCAACAGGAATAAATAGAGGTAGTAGGATTAGAAATATACCAATAAAGAAAAGTGGAGGAACAGATTCGCAGAAACGCTAAACAGGGAGAAATAGAAGACTGAGAATTAGAAATATACCAATAAAGAAAGTGGAGTAAGAGATTCGCACAAACGCTAAACAGGACGAAATAGAGGTAGTAGAATTAGAAATATACCAATAAAGAAAACTGCATATACAGATTCGCAGAAACGCTAAACAGGAAGAAATAGAGGTAGTAGAATTAGAAATATACCAATAAATAAAAATGGGGGAACCGATTCGCAGATACGCTAAACAGGAAGAAATAGAGGTAGTAGAATTAGAAATATACCAATAAAGAAAACTGGCGGTACAGATTCGCAGAAACGCTAAATAGGAAGAAATTGAGGTAGTAGAATTAGAAATATACCAACAAAGAAAAGTGGAGGGACAGATTGGCAGAAACGCTAAAGAGAAAGAAATAGAGGTAGTAGAAAGAGAAATATACCAATAAAGAAAAGAGGAGGAACAGATTCGCAGAAACGCTAAACAGGGAGAAATAGAAGTATTAGAATTAGAAATATACCAATAAAGAAAGTGGAGGAAGAGATTCGCACAAACGCTAAGCAGGAAGAAATAGAGGTAGTAGAATTAGAAATATACCAACAAAGAAAAGTGGAGGGACAGATTGGCAGAAACGCTAAAGAGAAAGAAATAGAGGTAGTAGAAATACAAATATACCAATAAAGAAAAGAGGAGGAACAGATTCGCAGAAACGCTAAACAGGGAGAAATAGAAGTATTAGAATTAGAAATATACCAATAAAGAAATTGGAGGAAGAGATTGGCAGAAACGCCCAACAGGAAGAAATAGAGGTAGTAAAATTAGAAATATACCGATAAAGAAAAGTGGAGGAACAGATTCGCAGAAACGCTAAACAGGGAGAAATAGAAGTATTAGAATTAGAAATATACCAATAAAGAAAGTGGAGGAAGAGATTCGCACAAACGCTAAACAGGAAGAAATAGAGGTAGTAAAATTAGAAATATACCAATAAAGAAAACTGGAGGTACAGGTTCGCAGAAACGCTAAAGAGGACGAAATAGAGGTAGTAGAATTAGAAATATCCCAATAAACAAAACTGGAGGCACAGTTTCGCAAAAACGCTAAACAGGTAGACATAGAGGTAGTAGAATTAGAAATATACCAATAAAAAAAACTGCAGATACAGATTCGCAGAAACGCTAAACAGGAAGAAATAGAGGTAGTAGAATTAGAAATATACCAATAAATAAAAATGGCGGAACCGATTCGCAGATACGCTAAACAGGAAGAAATAGAGGTAGTAGAATTAGAAATATACCAATAAAGAAAACTGGCGGTACAGATCCGCAGAAACGCTAAATAGGAAGAAATTGAGGTAGTAGAATTAGAAATATACCAATAAAGAAAGTGGAGGAAAAGATTCGCACAAACGCTAAACAGGAAGAAATAGGGCTAGTAGAATTAGAAATGTACCAATAAAGAAAACTGGAAGAACAGATTCGCAGAAACGCTAAATAGGAAGAAATTGAGGTAGTAGAATTAGAAATATAAAAATAAAGAAAAGTGCAGAAACAGATTCGCAGAAACGCTAAACAGGGAGAAATAGAAGTAGTAGAATTAGAAATATACCAATAAAGAAAACTGTAGGTACAGTTTCGCAGAAACGCTAAACAGGAAGAAATAGAGGTAGTAGAATTAGAAATATACCAATAAAGAAAACTGGCGTAGCAGATTCGCAGAAACGCTAAATAGGAAGAAATTGAGGCAGTAGAATTAGAAATATACCAACAAAGAACAGTGGAGGGACAGATTGGCAGAAACGCTAAAGAGAAAGAAATAGAGGTAGTAGAATTAAAAATATACCAATAAAGAAAACTGGAGGTACAGATTCGCAGAAACGCTAAACAGGAAGAAAAGAGGTAGTAAAATTAGAAGTATACCAATAAAGAAATGTGGAGGAACAGATTCGCAGAAGCGCTAAACAGGAAGAAATAGAGGTAGTAGAATTAGAAATATACCAATAAAGAAAAGTGGAGGAACATATTCGCAGAAACCCTTAACAGGAAGAAATAGAGGCAGTAGATTTAGAAATATACCAATAAAGAAATGTGTAGGAGCAGATTCGCAAAAACGCTAAATAGGAAGATATAGAGGTAGCAGAATTATAGATATACCAATAAAGAAAACAGGAGGAACAGATTAGCAGAAACGCTAAATAAGAAAGAATTAGAGGTAGTAGAATTTGAAATATAAAATAAAGAAAAGTGGAGGAACATGTTCGCAGAAGCGCTCAACAGGAAGAAATAGAGGTAGTAGAATTAGAAATATACCAATAAAGAAATGTGGAGGAACAGATTGGCAGAAACGCCAAACAGGAAGAAATAGAGGTAGTAGATTTAGAAGTATACCAATAAAGAAAAGTGGAGGAACAGATTCGCAGAAATGCAAAACAGGGAGAAATAGAAGTATGAGAATTAGAAATATACCAATAAAGAAAGTGGAGTAAGATATCCGCACAAACACTAAACAGGAAGAAATAGAGGTAGTAGAATTAGAAATATACCAAGAAACAAAACTGGAGGTACAGGTTCGCAAAAACGCTAAACAGGAAGACATAGATGTAGTAGAATTAGAAATGTACCAATAACGAAAACTGGAGGAACAGATTGGCAGAAACACTAAACAGGGAGAAATAGAAGTATTAGAATTAGAAATATACCAATGAAGAAAGTGGAGGAAGAGATTCGCACAAACGCTAAACAGGAAGAAATAGGGGTAGTAGAATTAGAAATATACCAATAAACAAAACTGGAGGTACAGGTTCGCAAAAACGCTAAACAGGAAGACATAGATGTGATAGAATTAGAAATGTACCAATAACGAAAACTGGAGGAACAGATTCGCAGAAACGCTAAACAGGGAGAAATAGAAGTCTTAGAATTACAAATATATGGACAAAGAAATGTGGAGGAACAGATTCGGAGAAACGCTAAACAGGAAGAAATGGAGGTAGTAGAATTACAAATATACCAATAAAGAAAAGTGGAGGAACAGATTCGAAGAAACGCTAAACAGGAAGAAATGGAGGTAGTAGAAATAAATATGTACCAATAAAGAAAAGTGGAGTAACAGATTCGCAGAAACGCTAAACAGGAAGAAATGGAGGTAGTAGAATTACAAATATACCAATAAAGAAAAGTGGAGGAACAGATTCGAAGAAACGCTAAGCAGGAAGAAATGGAGGTAGTAGAATTAGAAATATACCAATGAAAAAAACTGGAGGTAAGGGTTCGCAAAATCGCTAAACAGGAAGGAATAGATTTAGTAGAAATAAAAATGTACCAATAAAGAAAAGTGGAGTAACAGATTCGCAGAAACGCTAAACAGGAAGAAAACGAGGTAGTAGAATTAGAAATATACCAATAAAGAAAAGTGGAGGAACAGATTGGCAGAAACGCTAAACAGGAAGAAATAGATGTAGTAGAATTAGGAATACACCACTAAAGAAAAGTGGAGGAACAGATTCGCAGAAACGCTAAACAGTAAGAAATGGAGGTAGTAGAACTTGAAATATACCAATAAAGAAATGTGGAGGAACAGATTCGGAGAAACGCTAAACAGGAAGAAATGGAGGTAATAGAACTAGAAATATACCAATAAAGAAAACTGCAGGTACACATTCGCAGAAACACAAAACAGGAAGAAATAGAGGTAGTAGAATTAGAAATATACCACTAAATAAACATGGAGGAACCGATTCGCAGATACGCTTAACAGGAAGAAATAGAGGTAGTAGAATTAGAAATATACCAATAAAGAAAAGTGGCGGTACAGATTCGTAGAAACGCTAAATAGGAAGAAATTGAGGTAGTAGAATTAGAAATATACCAACAAAGAAAAGTGGAGGGACACATTGGCAGAAACGCTAAAGAGAAAGAAATTGAGGTAGTAGAATTAAAAAACTACCGACGATTACGTTACTTCCTAATGCGAAATGTGAGCGCAGCAAATAAGCTGTTTCACCTTTTGGATAGATTGAGGCAAAGAAATCGAGCAACACATGTATGCGCTATCACATAATTTTTTTTTATTTTTCACACGTATTCCTTTAACAAAGACTCCACTAACAGTTCTTGACAGTCATGAAGGAAGCTTTGTGGTCGGAGAAATAGACTGATATATGTTCGACTTGGTACACCAATGCTTGATTCTCAAAGACGAGATCTATACAAGCGCCTCGCGAGGTTGTCACAGCCGTGGGGGAAGCAGAGGCTAAGCGCCGCCGCCGAGAAGACCCTGCCGTTCGCGCCGCCGAAGCGGAGGCTCATCGCCGCCGTCGAGAGCAACCAGCAGTAAGCGAGGCTGAAGCAGAAGCTCATCGCCGCCGCCGAGAAGACCCTGCAGTTCGCGCCGCCGAAGCGGAGGCTCATCGCCGCCGTCGAGAGCAACCAGCAGTAAGCGGAAGCGGAGGGGGGCGGCGTGTACACCCAGCGGCAAACGATGGGGGCAGAAGCGCGCGCAGCAAGCGGACAACACGATAAAGGGAGGAGGGAAGAGATAGCAGCGACTGACTGATGCCGCTGACGGCGATAGTGAGTCAACCCCAGCTATCCGCCACACAAGAACAGGGGGGGGGACCCTTTCCTCCTCTTTCTGCATGGCGGCGACGGTGTTCTATGCAGTCACGTTATCTTGACTCTCTAGCGGCGTCAGCGGCATCCAGCGGTATCAGTCGGTCGCTGCTAGCGCTGGGGGGATGAAAGGGGGGCGGAGCTGGTTACGAGGCCGACGACGACGCCGACGACGACGCCGACGACGACGCGAAACCCAGGAACGGACGCCAAAGAGCTGCGCTCTAAAATATACCAATAAATAAAACTGGAGGTACATATTCGCAGAAACGCTAAACAGGAAGAAATAGAGGTAGTAGAATTAAAAATATACCAATAAAGAAAACTGGAGGTACAGATTCGCAGAATCGCTAAACAGGAAGAAAAGAGGTAGTAAAATTAGAAGTATACCAATAAAGAAATGTGGAGGAGCAGATTCGCAGAAGCGCTAAACAGGAAGAAATAGAGGTAGTAGAATTAGAAATATACCAATAAAGAATAGTGGAGGAACAGATTCGCACAAACGCTAAACAGGAAGAAATAGAGGTAGTAGAATTAGAAATGTACCAATAACGAAAACTGGAGGAACAGATTCGCAGAAACGCTAAACAGGGAGAAATAGAAGTAGTAGAATTAGAAATATACCAATAAAGAATACTGTAGGTACAGTTTCGCAGAAACGCTAAACAGGACGAAATAGAGGTAGTTGAATTAGAAACATACCTATAAAGAAAACTGGGGGAACAGATTCGCAGGAACCCTAAACAGGAAGAAATAGAGGCAGTAGATTTAGAAATATACCAATAAAGAAATGTGGAGGAACAGATTCGCAAAAACGCTAAACAGGAAGATATAGAGGTAGCAGAATTATAAATATACCAATAAAGAAAACAGGAGGAACAGATTCGCAGAAACGCTAAATAAGGAAGAATTAGAGGTAGTAGAATTAGAAATATACCAATAAAGAAAAATGGAGGAACATGTTCGCAGAAGCGCTCAACAGGAAGAAATAGAGGTAGTAGAATTAGAAATATACCAATAAAGAAAAGTGGAGGAACAGATTCGCCGAAACGCTAAACAGGGAGAAATAGAAGTATGAGAATTTGAAATATACCAATAAAGAAAGTGGAGTAAGAGATTCGCACAAACGTTAAACAGGAAGAAATAGAGGTAGTAGAATTTGAAATATACCAATAAACAAAATTGGAGGTACAGGTTCGCAAAAATGCTAAATAGGAAGACATAGATGTAGTAGAATTAGAAATGTACCAATAACGAAAACTGGAGGAACAGATTCGCAGAAACTCTAAACAGGGAGAAGAAGAAGTATTAGGATTAGAAATATACCAATGAAGAAAGTGGAGAAAGCGATTCGCACAAACGCTAAACAGGAAGAAATAGGGGTAGTAGAATTAGAAATATACCAATAAACAAAACTGGAGGTACAGGTTCGCAAAAACTCTAAACAGGAAGACATAGATGTAGTAGAATTAGAAATGTACCAATAACGAAAACTGGAGGAACAGATTCGCAGAAACGCTAAACAGGGAGAAATAGAAGTATTAGAATTAGAAATATATCAATAAAGATATGTGGAGGAACTTATTCGGAGAAACGCTAAACACGAAGAAATGGAGGTAGTAGAATTAGAAATATACCAATAAAAAAAAGTGGAGGAACAGATTCGAAGAAACGCTAAACAGGAAGAAATGGAGGTAGTAGAATTAGAAATATACCAATAAAGTAAATTGGAGGAACAGATTCGGAGAAACGCTAAAAAGGAAGAAATAGAGGTAGTAGAATTAGAAATATACGAATAAAGAAAAGTGGAGGAAGAGATTCGGAGAAACGCTAAACAGGAAGAAATAGAGGTAGTAGAATTAGAGATATACCAATAAAGAAAAGTGGAGAAACAGATTCGCAGAAACGCTAAACAGGAATAGAGGTAGTAGAATTAGAAATATACCAATAAAGAAAACTGGAGGTACAGATTGGCAGAAACGCTGTTGTTCCTTCCTTAATGTTCTTCCTGTATAAATACGTGAACACTCTCCTAGCCCATTTACTTTCTTCCATAGTCCTCGCTCGTTCTTCATGCTCAATATTACTGCGAGCTTCCCTCACTCCCCATCTTGTCCAGCCCATATCACCCTGCACAGCTTTTTTTGTAGTCTCCCCGTGAGCGCCCAATGCGAGGCGTCCCACTCACCTTTGGTTGCCATGCGTCCTTATTGTACCTGGAATTGTACCTGGTCCTAGAAGCATTACACCTTTTCACATACCCCGGAGCACCTCGTGCCTATTGTATCCCCATACCGCTCTGTGTTTTATTATGGCCGCATTTCTCTTGCCCTTTAGTGTTATTTTTTCCTGTGTTTCCATATATCTATTGCGTTCGTTTATCCATATACTCAAGTATTTATATTCTTTCACGCGAGGCATTTCCTGGCCTTGTATTTACGCCGTCTGATCACAGTTTTCATTGAACACAATAAAGCCTGATTTTTTCAAGGCTAAATTTCAAACCTTAAATTCTTACCTTCCTCTGTACAGATATTAGCCAGACGCTGCATATCTCTTCGACAGTGACCTCTCACATGTTTACACCAATGGGTCGGACATGCACTGCAATTTAGGAGCTGCAGTATTTGTCCCAGCAATATCGACAGTGATAAAATTCTGGATATCGCACTTGTCATCAACGATGGCTGTCGAACTTGCAGCTCTAACGCAGCTATTCAATCGATTGATCAGGAAACGCCACAGAAATGTTCTATCTTCTGTGATTACAACGCTGCTCTTTAGAGCTTGCTCTTTGCATAATGCCGTGAACCCCACGAACGACTTGTCGCGTGCATACGTTAAATTTAGAATCTGGCTGTTGAGAAAGGACATGACATCGTGTTCATTGTGGTGTCCTTGAAAACGAGCAAGCCGGTGCAGCCGCTCAATCTTCCTGTACCAGCCCATACCCGACCTTCCCGTACCTGCCCTTACCTCATCCCCTTGTGCAAAGTAGCCAACCGGACATCTTATTTTCCTTCGTTCCTTCCTTGCTTGTTATAGCAACACATTATCGTCCACATAAAACAAATCTGGGAGCTTCTGCTCTACTATTCTCCCCGCCTGTTTGTGTGAAAGATTGAACCCGACATTGACTTCCGACAGGCCGCCATTGGAATCTGAACCTGGCAACGCTTAACGCTAGAACGTTATCTAGTGAGGCGAGCCTAGCAGTGCTATTGGATTAATTAGAGGGCAGGAAATGCGATATGATAGGGCTCAGTGAAGTTAGGAGGAGGAATCAAGCATATACAGTGCTAAAAAGCGGGCACGTCCTGTGCTACCGGGGCTTAGCGAAGAAACGAGAACTAGGAGTCGGGTTCCTGATTAATTATGATAACATAGAGGAATAATTATGGTAACATAGACGAATTCTATAGCATTACCTAGAGGGTGGCAGGTCTTGTTGTGAAACTTAATAAGAGGCACAAATTGAAGGTCGTACAGGTCTACGCCCCCTACATCCAGTCATGAAGACCAGAAAGTCGAAAGCTTCTATGAGGACGTGGAATTGGCAATGGGAAAAGTCAAAACAAAATACACTATACCCATGGGCGACTTCAATGCCAAGGTAGGCAAGAAGCAGGCTGGAGACAAGTCAGTGGGGGAATATGGCATAGGCACTAGGAATTGCAGGGGAGAGTTATTAGTAGACTTGGCAGGACAGAATAATATGCGGATAATGAATACCTTCTTCCGAAAGCCGGATAGCCGAAAGTGGATGCGGAGGAGCCCCAATTGCGAGACTAGAAATGAAATAGACTTTATACTCTGCGTTAACCCTGGCGTTATACAAGATGTGGAAGTGCTCGGCAAAGCGCGCTGCAGAGACCATAGGATGGTAAAAACTCGAATTAGGCTAGACTTCAGGAGGGAACGGAAGAAACTCGTACATAAGAAGCCGATCAATGAGTTAGCGGTAAGAGGGAAAATAGAGGAATTCCGGATCAAGCTACAGAACAGGTATTCGGCTTTAACTCAGGAAGAGGACCTTAGTGTTGAAGCACTGAACGACAATCTTGTGGGCATCATTAAGGAGTGTGCAATAGAAGTCGGTGGTAACTCCGTTAGACAGGATACCAGTAAGCTATCGCAGGAGACGAAAAAAATCTGATCAAGAAACGCCAATGTATGAAAGCCTCTAACCTTACAGCGAGAATAGAACTGGCAGAACTTTCGAAGTTAATCAACAAGCGTAAGACAGCTGATATAAGGAAGTATAATATGTATAGAATTGAACGTGCTCTCAGGAACGGAGGAAGCCTAAAAGCAGTGAAGAAGAAACTAGGAATTGGCAAGAATCAGATGTATGCGTTAAGAGACAACGCCGGCAATATCATTACTAATATGGATGAGATAGTTCAAGTGGTTGAGGAGTTCTTTAGAAATTTTTACAGTACCAGTGGCATCCACGACGATAATGGAAAAGAGAATAGTCAAGAGTAATTCGAAATCCCATAGGTAACGCCGGAAGAAGTAAAGAAAGCCTTGGGAGCTATGCAAAAGGGGGAGGCGGCCAGGGAGGAGTAGGTAACAGTAGATTTGTTGAAGGATGGTAAGCAGATTGTTCTAGAAAAACTGGCCACCCTGTATACGCAGTGCCTCATGACCTCGAGCGTACTGGAATTTTGGAAGAGCGCTAACATAATCCTAATCCATAACAAAGGGGATGCCGAAGACTTGAAAAATTATAGACCGATCAGCTTACTTTCCGTTGCCTACAAAGTATTTACTAAGGTAATCGCAAATAAAATCAGGGATACCTTAGACTTCTGTCAACCAAAGAACAAGGCAGGATTACGTAAAGGCTACTCAACAATAGACCATATTCACACTATCAATCAGGTGATAGAGAAATGTGCGGAATATAACCAACCATTATATATAGCTTTCATTGATTACGAGAAAGCGTTTGATTCAGTCGAAACCTCAGCAGTCATGGAGGCAATATGGAATCAGGGTGCAGACGAGCCGTATGTAAAAATGCTGAAAGATATTTATAGAGGCTCCACAGCCGCCGTAGGCCTCCATAAAGAAAGCAACAAAATCCCAATAAAGAAAGGCGTCAGGCAGGGAGATGTGATCTCTGGAATGCTATTCACAGCGTGTTTACAGGAGGTATTCAGAGACCTGGATTGGGAAGAACTGGGGATAAGAGTTAATGGAGAATACCTTAGTAACTTGCGTTTCGCTGATGATATTGCCTTTCTTAGTAAAGCAGACTAGAGCGCACTAGCTCATGTCGACCTCTCTGTCTTTCCTATGAATAAATTCTATTCATTCATTCAGGGGACCAATTGCAATGCATGCTCACTGACATCGAGAGGCAAAGCCGAAGGGTGGGTCCAAAAATTAATCTGCGGAAAACTAAAGTAATGTTTAACAGTCTCGGAAGAGAACAGCGATTTACCATTGGTAGCGAGGCGCTGGAAGTGGTAAGGGAATACATCTACTTAGGGCAGGTAGTGAACGCGGATCCGGATCATGAGACTGAAATAATCAGAATAATAAGAAGGGGCTGGGGTGCGTTTGGCAGGCATTCTCAGATCATGAACAGCAGGTTGCCATTCGGACAGCGAGTGGAATGGGCTTTTTTTAATTTTGTGAGGAAAACATGACGTCAACGTCTCGCTTTCCTGGTTTTAAGCAGTTCATGTTTCATGCGACTGTAGGACGAAAAAGGCTCTTGATTTACATTCAGCATGAGCTGACCCACAACCACCGAGATCTCCCTTCACCCTTTGCCTATGAATACCTATGTGTGGCTGTTAAGCTGAAGTGCGATAATTTTTCGTCAATAGGCTGCTATATTCCGCCAGCAGTAATACTTATATTCTATTATATTATTATAATATTAAAATATAATTATTATTATATATATTATAATTATTATATTCCATATTATTATTCTATTATATTCTACTATATATTCTATTATATTCCGCCAGCAGACTCCATATATACGGGGAATATTTAATTGAGGTGCTGAATTTCACATCGTTGTCGGTAATTTCAATGCATGGGGTGGCTCTCTAAGGTGGCACCAGGGGAAATAACAGAAGTTGCCTGGCGGACTTTATTCACTACAACACTCCCAGAATTCCATATGATGACTCGCGAGCTTTTCTTCGGAGTGCGACGTACAGCTGTCGCCTCCCGTTATCTTCTGTTTTGAGGCAAATATCACGTGGTTCTTGGTGCACGGGTGCAGAATCGTGCGGAATCATACCACATCTCAACATAAGGCCAACTGAGGTATCTTATTGGTATCGCTCACGCTCAAGTTTAGTGCAGGAATCGAAAAGCATTCGAGATGTTGGGAGGCTCCCGCACACACTTGCCGTAACCGACACATCTAGAAAATATTTTGAGGAGAATTACCGGAAACAGCGTGAAGTAGTTCGAAAAGTACCCTAAACCTTCAATCGGTGCGTTGTACGAGAGTCTTCGAGCAATAAAACACCGTGTGGAAATGAAGTATTGAAGGATTGATTCTCCCTCCGACCGAGTCAATGCACTCAGTGCATTGACTCGGCGCTCGTTTCTGTGCAAGCTTCACGGCGTGTGCAGAAATGAGTGCAATGACATTTAGAAAATGCTGGTTAGGCAGCCCTACAGATCCTGTTCCAAGAACTGAGGCCCAAAAAAGTTCTTTTCTGGAAAGTCGTTCGTGCTCTGCTTTCACAACAGCAGCGGTACCCGTTCTGTGTATTAGATGTATACACCGTAAACACTTCGAGCTATCCGAAGACTTCTGCCTAAGCATCATGCGCCTCGCCTGCTACAGCGTGATTACACCGATATTTACAACCAATAGCAGATGATGACCTCACCCGCCGTGGTTGCTTAGTGGCTATGGTGTTGGGCTGCTAAGCACGAGGTCGCGGGATTGAATTCCGGCCACGGCGGCCGCATTTCGATGGCTGCGAAATGAGAAAACATACGTGTACTTAGATTTAGGTGCACGTTAAAGAACCCCAGGTAGTCGAAATTTCCGGAGTCCTCCACTACGGCGTGCCTCATAATCAGATAGTGGTTTTGGCACGTTAAACCCCATAATTTAATTTTTTTAATGATGACCTTCGCGTGCCATCCACCATAGATATACATAATGCAGCGATCTTTGCATCCATGCGTGCAAGATTACCGGAACCTCATCGCGTCACTCCCTCGACTCGTTCTCATCTCAGATCGAGAGCAAAACTAACGTCCCTTGCTTTGTGCAATTTGTTCTGGGTGCCTCCAACTGTTCAACACAGTAAAGAAGTTGTTGCATTGTGGCTTTGCTCAAACATGACAAGTCACCTTATGCTGTCCTGTCTTACAGGCCAGTCACACTAGCGAGCTGCGTAGATAAAGTCATGGAACGAACGATACTCTTCAGCCAGGAGTTGTTTTCATAGACATCGAACGGGCATCCGGCGAAAACTGAGATGTTTTCGCAAGGGGTGCTCGTAAATAGATAGCATCTTTCAACTTTTTTCCACCCCCCCCCCCCATAACGGGAAATAACAAATACACAGGGTAGCTGCTGCTGTGTTAGTAGACATCAAAGGAACATTTGATAATGTCTGACTTAAAGCTATTCTCGATGTCGCATGATAACTACGGCATTGGAGGCCAGCTATGCTGTTGGGTAGCCACCTACCTGTAAGACTGGCCAAGTTTTGAGCACTCCCGACGGAGATACAGCAGGCCGTTACGTGTCGCGCGGTGTTGCACAAGAAAGTTTCCTTAGTTCAACACTATTCGATCTCGCCATTTTAGGCATGATTATTGAGTTACTGCACTTCGTTTCAATATTCATGTACGTCGACGACATGTGCATCTGGGAACCAGGTGCGACGCGCCAGGAGATAAAGGCGAGGCTTTAGCGTGGTGTCACTTCCATATCTACGTTTTTGCCACGTCGAGGGTTCAACTTGTCCACAGAAAAGAGTGAACCCGATTATTTGGCCTTCCTTTACCATCTATGCCAGCAAACCGGTTGTCGTCCACCACAGATTCCTTGCGCAACTATAGACCGAGATTTGTGCTTGACCAGGTGTATGTGTCAAAACGTCCCCTCGAGCCACGAGGCTTGGTGGTGGGCGGCTGGCACAGTTGCATAACTCAATTGATTCATGGCTTTAAGCACTTTGCCCCCACTCTCCGTTCGCCCTCTTTCTAAAAGAGGGCACACCGAATGAATTCTACAATTTTTTTTACAACATAAGGAATATTTTTCGCGCAGCCACGTTATACATATTCAATGCCGGAAAAGACAGTCAGACACCTTTCTCTTTTCATCGTTGCGAAAGTTTTCACCGACGCGTTGGGTCCTTGATACAAAGTCACTAAGATTGCTAGCGGCGATATGTTGCTTCAGGTACTCCACAAGCTCCAACATGAAAATACTTAATACCTCCTGGTTTTTGGTGATATTCAAATTACATGAACTCCACATCGCTCAATAAAGCCATCCAAATATGTGATATCCGATGATGACGTCTTCAATACGAGCGAAGCGGAACTACTGCATGGACGAAGGAGCAGGATGTTGTAAAAGTGCAAAGAATAACGATCAAACGCGACAATTCCTACAAAATATGTCATTCTCATCTTCGATGACTGTGCTGCCAGAATGTCTTGAAACAGTGTACACAAAGACCAGAGTAAGACCATACATACCAGATCCACGTAAATGTTTCAAATGTCAAAGATTTGTCCATGGCTCGCACAAATGCCGAGGCGGGCTCACTTGTAATAAATGTCAAGAGAAAGAACATGCTTCCGAAAACTTCACTGGCATGCTCCACTGTGCGACCTGCGATGGTGGTCATGCCGTATAATTCCGATCATGTCCTGCGTGGAAAAAGTAGAAGCTATCATTACACAGAAGGTTAAAGAGATAATCTCGTTTCAGGAAGCGCGGAAACATGTTCATTGATGCGGCGCATAAGAGTGCTACCCGCACACCACACTCCAGCATCTGCCCGGCCGACAAAGAGCGGGGTCGCGGCAGTGCCACCAGACAGCAGCCAGCGCGGCTTTACATTCCATCAAGGAGGCAAACACGCCGCTCCCAAGAGCGTGTGTCCAGCGTCTCGCGAAAGGCAATGGGTCTAGCCAGACGGCGCAGCCAGCACTGAATGACCACCTCGAGTCTCAGGCGCACGGCAAGAAAGGCAAACCTTGCATTACGGGGCCCTGAAAATGCCTTGTATGTTAAGCTACGTCAACCTAAGCGCACATCCTAATTGCCTTTCCTAACATGGAGGCACAGATACGGCAGTTGAACGTCTGGGGACTTCTTCCCAATCTTGACGATGTTAAACAACTCCTTCGTAAATTCAGCCTAAAGGTGCTATGTCTCCAGGAAAGACACCTAAAGTCAACACAGACTAACTTTCTAAGACTATCTACCACTTTCCGCGAAGACGGCGACAATGCTGTCGCCTCGTCGGATGGTGTTGTCACAATAGTTATAAAAGGTATTGCTTGCCAGCAATTAAAACTGCGAACGTCCCTAGATGCAGTTGCTATCCGAGCACTGCTGTTTGATAAGCTAGTCACCGTCGTTTTACATTCGTTCTAGTTATTAACTTTACAAAACCACCAAATTTCAGAGCTTCATCAATGAACTTTTTGATACATACATAGTAGTTGATGTGAACGCTCATAGCCCTCTATAGGGTGATCTCGTTGCGATGTGGGAGGGTGCCTAACAGAAAATTTTCTGTTTTCTTTAGGTGCATGTTGACTTAATAAGAATGAACCAACGTGTTATGGTGTTACATAAAATACATACTCCTCGGTAGACCTCAGCAGGTGTCGAGTATGCCTATGCCGTGCCTAGTGTGGAGCGTCATTAGGAATCCCGACGAAAGAAACCACTTCTCGATAGTTCTGAGTCTAACAAAACGAAATGTTCACGCCTCGCATTTTCCCAGAGGGGAAGCCGACCCCGCCAATCGGGAACTATGTCGAGAGATTACATACTTAAGGCGAGAATACATTGCCGATATTAGTATAGGCGATGCTGCGAAAATTTTAACAAGTTTTATTATTGACGCGTGTACAAAGTTTATTAAACCAACTAACGGAGTAGCTAATAAACGTCACATCTCCTGGTGGGACGAGAAATGTCAGAAGGCACGCAATCATCAAAACAAAGCTTGCGGATTGCTTTGTAATTCTCCAACTGCCAAAAACCTCATAAATTTTAAACCAATTAAGTTACAGAGCCGGAGAACACGTCGACATGCAAGCAGACATACTTGGGAAAAGTATGT
Source organism: Dermacentor variabilis (assembly GCF_050947875.1). Taxonomy (NCBI): domain Eukaryota; kingdom Metazoa; phylum Arthropoda; class Arachnida; order Ixodida; family Ixodidae; genus Dermacentor; species Dermacentor variabilis. The sequence goes on along the minus strand of NC_134576.1, from coordinate 14,147,851 downwards.
ATGCAGTATAAATTCTGACAAGAATGAAACGAAAGTGTGGAACAGCGCAAAAAAATCAAAGCCCCTTTCTTAAAGCAAGATGGTTGAACGCGAAACTTTCCCCCAATGAAAACTGAATCACATTCAAAGTTCAAAGCCAACGACCATGCATCGAACCCAAGAAATGTTGAGCAATCCGATGCTATGCATACGTGATTTGATTCCTTGTTTAGCATGGTACGTTTTGAACGTTGAAGTTGAATGGAGACACGTTTCGTTAAGTTGCATAGCCTTTATTGTATCTCATGTAGACGTTGATAGTATAGACGATGCTGCGAAGTTTTTAACAAGTCACTCACGCACTCACGCTTTCATGGACGACTCTGCAGTTCCACTGTATTGCATTGTGATCGCTTTGGTAGACGGTCAGAGGCTCTGCCATCGTAACGTGACAGCCTGCTTGCAAACGTGAGATCAATGCAGGAAAGGTGTTGCGTCGTCGGTCTCTGCAGCGTCTTCAGTTTCAACGAGCAACGATCTAGCATGAAACTCTCAATCCATTTGTCATGCTCTTTCGCCACGTCGATGTTAAAGTCATCACACAGGAGGATCGGCGTACTATGTGGCTTTAAGGTCTTAATCCTTTCTGCCAGGAACGTTCCCGCGTCACAAGGAGACGTGTTTGGTATGACGTACATGCTGAGCACTACAAGCCCAGTAGGCATCTCGACTGCGCAATCGTGTCCCACCCGGCTTGCCGTTGCCGATACACGGGATCGGCCTTACTGGCACCATCGCACCCGCGCTTGCGTTCACGTGCGGCAGCTTCTTCTGCCGCGGCCTACCCATGCTGATGGCAGGGAATACATTGCGTGACGCGAGTAATGCAATCCAGATATATACAGTCCGTCTGGGTAGCCTGGCGTTCAACCATATTTCTTTAAAAAAAGGTCTTTAATTTTTTTTTCAGAACCTAGGAGGAGCCTGTGTTCATGCGCAGTTGCTGTCTCCGATAAGCAGGGAAGCTCACTTTATGGCGACAGCGGTGGTGTCAAGCCTAGCAGACCCAACTTGCGATTTCAGTGAACTCTGTGTGCATGCGCTACTCCCGGTGAGCTCGTCTCACCTGGAGATGTGACGTTTATTAGCTACTCCGTTAGTTGGTTTAATAAACTTTGTACACGCGTCAATAATAAAACTTGTTAACATTTTCGCAGCATCGTCTATACTAATATCGGCAATGTATTCTCGGCTTAAGTATGTAATCTCTCGACATAGTTCCCCATTGGCGGGGTCGGCTTCCCCTCTGGGAAAATGCGAGGCGTGAACATTTCGTTTTGTTAGACTGAGAACTATCGAGAAGTGGTTTCTTTCGTCGGGATTCCTAATGACGCTCCACACTAGGCAAGGGCATAGGCATACTCGACACCTGCTGACGTCTACCGAGGAGTATGTATTTTATGTAACACCATAACACGTTGGTTCATTCTTATTAAGTCAACATGCACCTAAAGAAAACAGAAAATGCGAGGCGTTAACATTTCGTTTTGTGAATTGTAGTGTTTTAAGCAGATGTGAAAGTTGGCTTTTCTACAGTGAGTTTTCGACGCTCAAGGACAAATCAGTAGGGCATGGAAAGCTTCGCTTTAATAAATTAAAGAGCCGGCAGTCATACCCTCTGCTTCTGGTAAATACACAAGGTGACAGCCCGGAAGATCAGGAAGATTTTCTGGGTGAAAACCTAGAACTAACTCCCATGCATTACACTACACGGAAACTTTCCTGAGGTTTTAAGAACGTGCAGAGCGACAGCGCCTCGATCGCAAATGCGCGCGAAACGAGGCATACAATTCAGCATTTCGTCTAGCTAAACTTCAGACCTCTCCCAATTGTTGCGACAGCTCGGCACCAAATGGGGACCGTATCGTGTACGAAATGGTTAATTACATGCACCCTGAAGCACAAAAAAGGCACTCGTCTCTGTTTTTAATGTCACGTGGGTGGCTGGCTACATTCCGACCCCGTTGAAAGAAGCTATAGTTGACCTGATACTTAAACAAGGCAAGTACGCGCCCTTACCCAGCAGTTGCAAACCTCTAGCGCTGACAAGTTGTCTGTTGCAAGCTCTTTGAAAAGGTGATAAGCACGCGTCTAATCTTTCTCACGGGAAGCAACGGAATCCTAGATCCTTAACAGTGTGGCTTCCACGAAGGTAGCTGGACATCAGACCACTCTCTCCATATTGAGGATAACATTACGGACTCCTTCATACGCAAACAGTTTTTTCTCTGCGCATTCCTTAATTTGGAGAAAGCGTATGACACCATATGGCGCTCTGGTATTCTCCGAAACCTTTCCGCCATGGGTCTATGCAGAAATATGTGAAGTACGATCGAAAGTTACCTTTCTAACCGCAGCTTCCGTGTAAGGGTTGGGCAGGTCTTGCCAACGTCATTTGCTCAAGAAACTGATGTTCCTTATGGTGGTGTGTTTAGCTGTTCATAGTAAAAGTGAATTCTCTGTGCACCGTAATTCCACGATGAATTTTGCACTCTGTATACGTAGAAGACGAGCAGATTGGTTTAAAATCGTGCAACATTGCTATCTGCGAATCGCATGTTCAGCATGGCCTAAAGAAAGGGCCTAAAAGGGCTGACGACAACGCTTTTAGGTTTAGCATACGGAACAGTACATGTGCCTTTTTCACGAATAAGAGAGGAATGGGACCATAAGCTGCTATTGAACTCTTTGGTACTACATTACCTACAAGCACAGAGCACAAGTTTCTCGGCATTATGTTGCACTCAAAATTCATATTAATTCCGCATATCAAAATACTTTAGGGCTAAATGCCTGAGAATAATGAACTGATTGAAGCTTCTATTACGAATGACAAGGGGTATTCAAAGGAAATGCCCTTTGAACTTTTACATGAGCTTTGTCTTCTCGTGTCTTAGACTATGACGCGATAGTGTATGTCTGCTGCCCCCAGTATTTAAATATGCCTGTTCACCATTCAGGAATCCGCCTCGCAACCGCGGCCCTGAGGACGAGTCCCGCACAAAGCTCTATTTGTATACAGAACCAACCGTGCAGTCGTCACATGTTCACAGGTCAAACGCCAGTTTCAAACATTTTCTGAATCTAAATTCAAGCTGTGAACATCCTTCCTATTCCGCCATAAACGAAACCACACATGTGCCACAATTTTCCATAACCGATCTACAGCGAAGCAGCCTTTCTCACTGCGTGGAGGAAAACTCAGTGAAGAAATGAGTACTCCACTAGTTGAGTGTCGCCTAATGACTGTAGCGAAGCTGCTACCACCGTGGCCGTGGCAGCTGGTAGAACGCGACACATCGAAGTCACAGAAAACGGCCCAGCTGCACACATTCAATGATATTGGAAAGCGTTCGCTGGTTTGGGTCTAGTAAACCAAAGGGTTTGTGCAAACCTTCATCATCATTGAAATCTCGCTGTATGACTTGGTTAGTTCAAGTCGTGAAATTAAAGAGCCTGCTCATTGAATACGAACTGCTGAAGCCGGGTAGTTCCCACAAGCATCGAGGAAAACAAGGTAGTCCTCGTTGCATGGACCGGCGGAAGGCAGGTATTACGCGAGCGACAAGTTGCTGACAAGCACAACTGAACGAGCTAGCACAGATGAACCAATTTTAACAGAGAAATGGGGTGTTTCAATGGGTGTTTCCTTGAAATCTTGTCCATGTATTTAAAAGTCGGCGCTAGTAGAATGAAAAAGGGTTTGTTTATGCACAAGTCAGAAATCTGCATTGGTTCTAAAGTTGCTGCTCTCCTTAGTAATATTTACCTTAGTAAGGTTGATAAAGAGTTAGATCGCTTCTTGAGTGATCATGTATCAAAATGTTCTCGCTACGCGGGCACGATTGTTATGTATCTTGTTCTAGAGATCAATTTGACAGTGTCATTGCCTCTGTAACCAAGTAATTCAACATAAAAGGTGCGTGGAAGAATAACCTTACCGTAACATGGTAGAATTTATACCATTACCTTGACCACTCAGGATAAGCATGTTTGTTGGCGATACTGTCAGAAACTAATATGTGGCGAAGCATCTAAGACATGTCCGTGCCTACCTTTATGCCTTGCTATCTGTTTGTGACGTGTCTGTGAAATGCATGGTTTAGAAAGGTCTCGGTGAATAGCTTGTGCGATATCGGTTAACAATTCATGAACTAGTTTCTCTGCACAAATTATAAACATTGGATACTATCCTTCATAAAATAGCCGCACATTTATCTTACGCCTTGCAGTACCTGGGTGAAAATTATGTGACTGGTATGAGCCGTTTCAACATGCTTGATCTTGGCAAACAATACATTCCCGATGTCGTTGAAACAAACTACTTTTCTACTGCTTTTAGTATGCATAATGTTAAAGATGCCCCCTAAGAAGAATAGAGTATTATGTTGTTCACAGAATTTTGACAAAATATGGCCGTAGAACTCACACGTTTTATATTCCTTCTTACTTTAAGAAACTAAATACTATGAGCGCCCATCCACCACCATGTAACCGAGAAACGTTCTTGAGAGCTCGGGTGCAATCCACATATTTCAAGGCAGAACATTTTTTGTCATCCGAGGCGGTTCTTGCTCTTGTTCTTTGCGTTCGCCTATACTTGCTTGCACGTATTGTTCATTGTACAAGCGTGTTATTGTCTTTTATTTTATTCATTCTATATGCGATTTCATTGTATAAGCGTTATGTTTAATTCTTTCTCTCGCTTTTTGTTATGGATCAGGGCACTCCTCTGCCGACACTGCCCAGTCACGCACACAAACCACGCTGCCTGCGCGAACTGAATACACCTGTCAGGTACACTATTATGTTCAGCAAGAATATGTTCTATTCTACCAAAACTATTGTCAAAGCTTTCGTTGAAGCACCCTAAAATTGCAATAAAAATGGAATTATTTACATATATATATATATATATATATATATATATATATATATATATATATATATATATATATATATATATATATATATATATATATATATATATATATATCACTGCACAAAAGGAAGGGAAAACGAATGCAGAAACAAATCAACCCAGGAAGTTCAACTGACACAGGCGGCTAACGCGAGAAATACATTTCTTTCTCCAATAAGGAGACTGAAAGGCTAACGTTCCGAATCTCCTGTTCTTCTAATCTCCTAATTCCTGTTCCTAATGTTGTTGGCAAGGACAGCTTAGCTTATGCCTTTTTTCTAAGAACAAGGATTCTGACGAGTTTGACGCGGCCTTATCAGCCGTTTTCTGGAATAGCCGCTTGAAATAGTGGTGTCAAAACGTGGTAACTTGAAAAAAAGTAAATATCACGGCTCTTTCTCTGTCTCTCTATTCAGCATTTGGCCAACTAGATATAATGTAAGCTGTTTTGCGGGTGTTGTGTTGTACCTATGGAATTTGCTGTAACATTAATTTTTGGTTTCCAATGTAGCGTATTCTTATTTTTTTCTTTAACTTGAAGCGTACTCACCGCTTTGCATAGAAAAAGAAACGGTGCTGACTTGTCAGCCGCGGAAGTTTGCACAGCGGCAGCGGTACAACTCTTCGTAAGCCAACCGTTGGCACCCTGCGGAGCATTGCGGAGTCCAGTGTCCCCCAGCCAGCGAGTTTATGATGATGACCCTACTCTCGCAAAAGCTGGCGCGCAAAGGTTAGCCACTGTACCGTCACGTGGCATACAGCTATGTTCAACGCCACTAAGAGAAGATTTCCGAGTTTCACGCAGTAAAAGAAGACACGGTGTTCGACGAAGCAACGAAATTTAATAAGGGATACGGCGAAAAAAGAATTGACAGTCACTTACGTATCCTTACAGGATCTGAATTCATTTTGATTTCCCTAAATAATTGGCTACGTCCACAATACGGGACGTCATACAACTCTACCTTAATCCGCCTTAACCTACCTTGCTCTAATTTATACCAGCAGTAATCCACCTTTAGTATCACTTCAATCCAGCATAATACACCTTGCCCTAATTTGTACCAACCTTACTCAACTTTAACTCACCTTAGGACATTTCAATTCACCGTGTTACAACTTTTAACCACATTAATCCACTTTAATTTACCTTCACTCATTTTCTTCCCCTAATTCACTTTAATCCACATTGAGTCCCGCGTCCATCGTCGACCATCGTTTCAGTAAAAATCATTGGTACCATGCATACCCAACCACTCTTTTGGCAACAAAGTTGCTCATACCTTAAGTCCCCTTACTCTAACTTGTTCTAACTTTAATTCTGTATTGGTACAGACATCATACAAGGCGCTGATGACCCAACTGCTGATGATGATCTCAGAGATGAACTCGTTTCGGAGATCCGGCTTTTCTGCCCCATGAGTCGTGTTATTATTTCGCATTAATAATCCTGTGCTGTCAGCAAACTTAATTTGACTTTCCTGCGCGGCAGCTGCCTGCCCGAATCCGCTCGTGCAGAGACATTACATTCTCCTTCTCATCCTCGAGATGATAAAGTTGGGTAATTTTGCGACGCTGTGACTTTGAACGATAATCATAGGGATCCCACACAATGTGGCAATCGATGTGAGCAAAGCTTTCCCTACTGTTTGCTTTGACTAAAGATTAATTGCCGTGATGTTGACTGCGATTATTTAGTTTCTTCAGCGTTTAGTCCAATACGAGAGTGCTGGGTTCATGTTAAACCTTACCTTTCGTGAACCACTGTCGTTTGTTTGCGTAGTACACAGAACACACATCGAGACGTGTTTGCTTGAGGCGTTGTTGTGCGCCATTGTTCATAACCTCCGAGTAGGTTAGCATTGCATTGCCTCGCAAGGCACATCGCATCGTGCCAGAAGTGTTAAACTTTAATTCCGTTGTGGGGCTGAACGAGCCGAAACCAGAATCGGATTATAAGGCACGCCGTAGCGATGGACTCCAGATGAATTTTGACGCGGCTCTTTAACTAGCACGTCAATATAATCATGCGATCGTTTTTGGATTTCGCCCCTGCCGAAGTGCTGCGCTGGAGGTCGAACGCGCGACGTCGAGGAACGCCGTAGCCACAATGCTGCCGCGGCGGGCAGAGAAGCGTCGACGACGCTTCCGTGTAGCGTCGTCTGCTCACTACGCGTCTGCATGCCCTCCTTCAGTTGTCTGATGGATAAACTGGCGCGGTGTTTCCTTTTTTCAGAAACAGCAGGAACCGTACCTTGACATTTATGAAATTTGTCCGCAGCAACAGTCGTGTCTACAGTAGTAGCGTTCTCTTGCCTTTTTACATCGCCTTTTCAATTTCCCGCCTTCCCTTCATGTATGCGAGCTACGAGTGAGGAGGGGCAATTCACTCCTTTCGCGAATGTGTGCCATGGTCACTGCGTCGATTCTACACAATTATCTGCCGCCTCTTCTTACCGCATCTCTACCATTCCATCTACATCCTGGGCTGGGCTGTTGCACGTCAGTAGAAACGTAAGCGCTGGAATTTTCGCTATGCTTTTGAGGGTGGTCACGGATGATCACAGAAGTAAAAGGATCAGGCCCAGGGAACTGCAGAGGCATTTTAGCAACGCGATCGGAAGGTCCAACCGAGCTTTTACCGGCGCTTTTCCTCTTTGCCTGCCACGCATGCGCACGCTTTGAACCACCTCCCCCTGCGGCGTGCAAGACAGCAGCAGCAGCAGTGGAAAAATACAAGGAAGAGGCAAGCAAAGCTTCGTTTTAAAGAAATGTTGTGACATTCGCTGACGTTTCTCAACGTTGAAGCAGCTAAAACTCTAGAACACGTACATGCTGTTATTGAAAGCTTGCCTGCAGGCTTTGAAAATTTCTTGAGGTATCGTGCGGCGAACAATTTCGGCATGAATGTTATTTATTTATTTATTATACAGTCCCACATTCGTTCAGAGAGCAATACAGTGGGGGGGGGGAATAATACATACGTTAAACAGTTGTAATTAAGGTTACATAACAAAGAACATGGTGACGAATAATGCAGTGCAGACAGCATAACTATCTAAAAAAAAAAGGAAAAAAAAAGAAAGGACTATATGTATATATATACACATACATGGGCATACATGAACATATGAACACATATACAATCAGAAATACATGTAGTAGGCAAGCAAACGCGAAAAATAAAATGAAAAAGAAAACATCGAAACACGCGACCTGATCACATGTTAAGCAATTCATTGAAAAAGGCTGAATTTAATGTTTTAGAAACGGTATCCTCAGGCAGAGCATTCATTTCATTGATGCCCTTGGGAAAAAAAGAATACTTTAACAAGTTCGTTCTTGACTTCATTGGCCTTACTTTTAATGTGTGTTCACGGCGATGGGATATGTAATGAGGGTTAAGCATGTGTTTTTATTTATTAATGCCAGTATTGTTGTAAAAGATCTTGCGAAAAAACTTGAGACGCAAGCAGCGCCGGCGTTAGGCTAACGTCGTAAGCGCTAGGCGTATTTTCATTTGTGTGACGCCACTAGCTCTGCGATAGCTCCCAGCGATAAAGCGTGCCGCTCGGTTTTGCACGCGCTCTAAGATGCGTTTAAGGTTGTCCTTATAATGGTCCGATATCGTACACGCGTATTTAAGAATAGGCCTTACGTATGTCGTGTATAATTAATTTTTGGTTGCCAGAGGACAGGGATGAAAATTTTGAGCCAAGAACATTAGTGTGTTATTCCCTTTCGCTGAAATCTCTGCAATGTAATCCTGCCAAGTAAGATCGCTTGAGAAGTGAACGCCGAGGTACTTGGCCCCTGTTACGCTGGAAATGGTTGAATTATTCAGCCTGTAAGAATGGGAAACGTCAGTTTTTTTTCCTATAAAAGCACACGTCGTTGCATTTTGATTCATTTAGTGTCATGCACCAAGTGGCACACCAGCTCAAAATTTTATTAAGGTCCTCTTGAAGGATTTTACTGTCGTTTGGATTGTTTATTGAGCGGTAAACAACGCAGTCGTCTGCGTAAAATCGTAGGTTTGACTGGATGTTCTTAGCTATATGGTTAATAAAGATAAGAAATAATAACGGGTCCAGAACAGACCCCTGCGGTACTCCGGACGTGACTGGAATAGCTGATGAGCAACACCCATTTACCACTGTTATCTGTCTTCGATTTACGAAGTAGTTAATTAACCAGTTCATCAGGTAAACGGGAATTTTTAAATGCTGAAGCTTGTGTATTATACAATCATGTCGTACCCGATCGAATGATTTTTTGAAATCTAAAAACACAGTCAGCGCTAGTACCTTGATCTAATGCAGTTGTTATGTCAAAAGGAAATTCCTTTAACTGTGTGTCACAAGAAAATCCGGCGCGAAAGCCATGCTGTTCAGTGTAAAAAAAAATTTTCCGAATTCAAGTGCCTTATTAGGTTGCTGTATACGATCTGTTCCATAATTTTCCAAGCGCCGCATATGAGAGAAATTGGGCGATATTGTTCTACGTTATTTTTTGGTCCTTTCTTATAGACAGGAACCACATGAGAAAACTTCCATTCGTCCGGCATGATTCCTGCAGATAATGACGTCATATACATTGTATGAAGAAGATTGCTAAGAGAAGTAGCACATTCTTTAAGCACGCGATTGGGTATGCCGTCAGGACCTGTCGCTTTGTTTGTGCCTCGGCTGGTAAGGATTTGAAAAATACCATGAATTGATAAAGTGATAGCGGGCATTTCCTGAAGAACTGACGCGCAAGACGGTAAAGGGATATTGCTCATTGCTGAATTAGCGGAAAAGGCGGACCTGAAATAATCGTTGAAAGCAGTGGCTTTCAATTCCTCATTTGTTATGGTGCCATTGTCAGACGTGATACATTGTACACCAATTTTCTCTTTCCTGGTTTTTTGGCAAGCTTCCATATAATGTTGTCAATGTTTCGTATCTTTGCGTCTAAAGTACTGAAGAAATGACGCTTCGCTTCACTAATTTTCGATTTACAAATTTGCTGGAAAGAAAACAATTTTTCAGAAGTAACTGGCATTTTGCTTTCTCAGAGGTTCTGAAAAAGATGGCGTGTTCTTCTAAGGAGTTGACGGATTTCGGGGGTGATCCATGGTTTATCTTTCCGACGTTTGGCAGTTAGAAATTTTTATGGTATGTGCTCCGAAATTAGTGCAACTATTTCAGCTTTCAGTACGCTCCAAGCAATGTTAACATCTTTTTCTGAGCAAACCTGTGAAAAAGCCGAAGGAAAATCAGTTAATTCACTGTTCATTGCCTGGTAGTTACCCTGATCGTAAAAGAATATAGGTTTTGGAGTAAGCCGAGCTCTATTTTGGTGTACCGTTACCGTTAAATTTTTACCGTTAAATAACAGTAGAGTTGGCTTAAAGGGGCCTCAAAGAAGAATATTAAGACGACCTCGATTGTTAGATTATTTTTTCTAAGTTTCTCATCGTTTTGTGCATACCAATATACCACTTTATTGAGCAGAACATTTTCGCGGAAGGTCCCACTGCTGCTACTCAATTTGAACCACTCATACCAAAATGGACGAGTTGACGTTAACACCACGTGAGCTCCTTGAATGGTGCTCTGCGAATCAGTCAGTGTTGATGTCACATAGGAGGTGCCATAGATAACAACAGATGGCGGAACTCTGCCGTTTCATATTCGTCATTTATCCGCTTAAAAATGTCCTGCTCTCGCAAGGAATGAAGAATTCTTTATTGCAGAAACGTAATTTTTTTAATCCTCCTCTACCTAATATTGGTCTTTAGTGTCCCTTTAAATGTGCTGCCCCTCTAAATAATCCGTGTAAATCTACCATTGGCACTTTCCCGTTGATATTTTTATTTTAGTGCATATAGAAGGCTGGCTGTACCCGCCAAAAATTTCAACCGTTTGAGTACGCCCCACGGATTATATTCTTTGCGCATATGATAAATGAACTTCCATTCCAAAATAATCAGTGAAAGCATAATTTCTGTTCTATACGTACACTGCACTCAATCGGGTTTTGATTGACGGCGTCACCTTTCTCTGACGTCTTTCAGTAACTAGATCAAGAAGCACCGCAATCTCCCTGTGGAAATACTAAAAAAAGTGCACCCAATACCAAATGTGTAGTTTGACCCTATTTAAAGGCGGCCTTAGATGGCATAGAGCAATAAGGGAGAATTACGCGCGCCCTTCCTTCAGAAACAACTTGACGCGTCACCGCTTTCAGCCTGACAGTCATGCAGCAGTAGAGACATCGCGCCTGCGCGCCGCATTAAAGCACTGTACATTGCAGTGCGCTTCTGCACATGGCAGTCACCCGTAAGTTTGCTTGCGTGTGCCCCTGAAATGAGCTCAGCGGCCCACGTGTCACTGCCGCGTCCACGCGTGGCGTCACAATGGCGCTTCAGTCGTGCGTCCTATTGCCTGAATGAGCGACGAACCATTAGGTGCGAGAGGAGGTGGGTGTGATATATGAACAACATTTAGGCTCGCATAATTTATAACTAACCCTGTGTTATGTCCTGGTTGCGCCGACTTCGCTCGCCATAACAGCTATGCTCAAAGAGGGCAGATAATTTCATGCACTTCGCGCGATGAACGTGAAACCACTGGCATGGTTCTTTTATGATTGTGCCTAACGTTATTTTTGGAAGAAAAACGCTGAGATCAGTTTTATCTCAGGATTATGCTGTGGCTGTGTTGATGTGCACGTGTCGTTGCCATGCAATGGCTCAAATTAGAACCTTCCCCTTATCATTTCAAATCAGATAAACTACCTAAACTCAACTCACACACGAACTGCCACAAATGGCAGTTTTGTGTGTGAGTTCACAATAAAATTGTATGATTGGAACACATATGTTCAATGGACTTCTGCCTTTAAAGGCGAAGACGAAACCTTTTGGTGTTCATTCAAAAGGCATTAACAAAAATTGCTGGCTCTCCCATAATCAACAGTAGACGTAAGCACGAAATGGCAACCGACAATGCAATTGGTTGTATACAAGCCACAACCTTAAAATGCGTGCATGTTTGCAACGGCACACCGTGCCACTCCCCACCACGCCATACTGTGCACTGGTCCACATGCACGCTGCCCAGCTAAAGGAAAACGGGCTCAAGGCGGAGGCGCCGACCAGGCAGAAGGCGCGCACTGCCCAGATATATGGAAGAAGAAAGGCGCCCGAAGGAGGCAGCAGGTATCGTGGCGCCATCTCTCGAGGCGACAAAAAACCGGGGCCGCAGAAGTCCCGGACCGTTCAAAAGTGCAAAGGCAGCATTGTCTCAGCGCAAAGAGTTGAGAGTGAAGTGTATGGTGCCCAGTATCTGCATTTTGAACGTCGCTATTGGAAATTACAAATAAAACTTGAGCGTGCCTTCTATACAGCTTGAGTGATAGTGCGAAGAAACACTAGGAAGAACTGGGACGCAATATCTTTTGTAACTTGTTTGGGCAGTAACTAGCGTAAGTAATGCGGTCCTGTAAAAAGGGTTGGGGGCCAGAGACCGCATTCTTAAGTCTTGATTGGCTGTCCGGATGATCTCATTTTGTTCTCGCAATTTGCTCGGATGTACTCATTTGAGCGCCCAGATAACGGCTCTGGAGTTTGGCTCATGGTCATTGGAAGGTCGCCGACAACGGGACCTAAAAGCATTTCATGCTTAAAAAGCAAATTTTGGGTGCACAGGAAAGCTGTGGAGAATTTGCTGAGGACGTGGTTATTGAAGACCGCGTTGTGAAGTCAACCGTTGAGGACCTGCAGATTCCGGATGTCGACTTGGCCACTTTCCTGAGGGACACTTGGCAGAAAGAGCCAGGCGCAGTCGCACTTGTAAGTTCCAAACAGTCGTCATTCTCCTGCATTATGAACGCTACGCTCTTAGCGTGCTGCTGTACCATAGATTCCGCTGTGTGAAGTGAACATCGCCCAACAAAGCTGCCTGTCACAGTCGGTGACTGCGCTTGGCTGCTCCTTCGTAGGCGCATACTAGTGCAGTCTAGTTGCGGCTTTCGTTTGTATACTCGAGCGCACACATTGAATGTCGATGTTGGCTGTAGTTACGAGCGAAGCTGCCTCTGTTGCTGTACATAGCTTAACGCTCATAACATTAGGCGGAAATATGGCGATAATAGCTGCGTGTATCATTAGTACGACTGCCAAGCAATAAAAAAATATTTTTTTTTCGCAGCGGTAGTAATTTTTCTCGCTCTAAGTACTGTAAGACGCAATGCAGACAAAGCGGAACACTGGATATGAAGCGAACACGAGGCGATACATGGTTGCGCTCCCATGTGTCACCTCGTGTTCACTTCATATTCAATGTTTCGTTTGGCCTCCATTGCATCTTACAGTAATTAGTGCAAGAAAAATTAATACACACCAACTAGCCCAATTCGCAGCACTTTGTAGCGGAAGTCTTGAGGCGAATTCCTCAGGGAACACTTCGAGTAGAAGCCTCAGTCACTCGCTCATGCATAGCGCAATACTGCTTTCTGGACATTCCAGAGGAAAATATTAGTTTTAGTTCCTGCGGGGAATGTAACGGCCTAATGATCAACTAAATATACTGACATGCCTGGTGGAAGTGTAGAAACTTATTCGTGCACTCGAAACTCCGTAATGAAATCATCAGCAAACAGGAAAGAGCAGAAACGGCAAAAAAAAAAAAAAATAAAAGAACAGCTGGAAGTTTATCCTGCCTTTCTTAGCGAATTCCGCCGAAAGAGATCTATGTGTACAGGTTGTTTCGTTTCACCCTGCACCGGAATGACTGAAACCTTGTTTCTATTTACCACACCCGCCCCGGTTGCTCAGCGGCTATGGTGTTAGGCTGCTGAGCACGAGGTCGCGGGATCGAATCCCGGCCACGGCGGCCAGATTTCGATGGGGGCGAAATGCGAAAACACCCGTGTACTTTGATTTAGATGCACATTAAAGAACACCAGGTGGTCGAAATTTCCGGAGTCCTCCACTGAGGCGTGCCTCATAATCAGAAAGTGGTTTTGGCATGTAAAATCCCATAATTTAATTTTTTCTCGCCTTCTCTGCACGAATAATAAAGGAAAGGTGCGGGATTGTGAAACATTTGCCGATCTTTTACGCTATAAGAAAGTGCTGCCGTGTCGTAGTAGAATGCACGCCGTGACTGCCATGCTGGCTAAGGGGTTATAGTGACAGATTTACCCCTAATAACGTTAGGCCTTGCTGTGCAAAGGCACCGCTCTGCCTGCGACGGTCGCTGTTGCACCTGGTTGAAGGTGGCGATCACCACATTAGTATAACGCAGCAACAAGTGTAAAAAAGCCTGCCGGCTGTAAATGAAGTGTGTTCATTTTACTATAAAGTGAATGGCGCCAATACAGCAACCCTGGCTCATGTGATGGGGCTTAATTCGCCAGATTGCACAAATATTTCAATCTCATATGAGCACTGAACGCCTAGCCAGTGCCACTTGAGTAACATCTTGCCTCTTGTGCGCTTATCAAATTCATTTTCTTCTTCGATCACGGCGTGTTGTAGTTGGCACTCATCATAAAAAATTGGCTGCTCGTTGTTTCAACTAACATTCGCACTATTAGTTTACTCACAGCAGTCAGCTGCCCTTTTAATGGTACGTACTATTTGGTTCATTCCAGGCCCACTGCAGTAGGTAAACAGGTTGGCAGGTCGGTCTCGCATCGTTCGAGGCATAAACAGGCCGGTTGTTCGCCAAAGGGAAGCAAAACGCCTCCGTCGCCGCTAAGCCGTCCGTCGGCCACTCGCGTCACGCGCACAGCGGATCGCACCTCGCGACGCTCGGCGCAGCCCGAGAGCTGGCAGCAAAGCGCTTCGCGTGTATTACACTTCCACAGTGCATCTGCACAATTGTTCTACTGTGGTATGTACTTCTCCCTCACTTATGAGTGAGAAAAACTGGTTCAATTGAAGCGTGAATGAGCGCGGGACCCCCGATTTCTATGCCGTTCTTTTTCACTCTTCCGCGCAGATCGATGCGGCTTCGGGGAACCGGTACACTTGCGCCGAGCTCGAAGACATCTGCGAGCGCATCGCGGCCGGCTTCCAGGAGCTCGGCCTGCGGCGCGGCGACACCGTGGCATTCGTGTCGTCCAACAGTGTGGACCTGGTGGCAGCCTTCATCGCGGCTGCCTTCGCCGGCGCTGTCATCGTCTGCGTCAAGACCACCTACAATGAGAGTGAGCAGCACTTACAGGCATGCGCACATCAGGACCGGCAGCATCCTTGAAAAGAAAAGCGTAGTCATTGCATTTTGCCCTGTACGGGACGGAACTGGGCGCATAGGCACCATGAGTTGGAAATACGATAAAGAAGGCGTTCGTTCTTTCATCGAGTAGAAAAAGGCATATAATATGTTGCCATAAGGTGAAAACGTAAAAACATGCAATATACCAGTTTTATAAGCGGAGCAGGTTCACTGAAAACCTGGCAAATTGCTACTCAAGAAACTGGTCACTTCGAAATGATTCTACCTGATAAGGTGACCCTGATTGCTGCTGAAAGCTCCATCAGCTAGGTTATCAGTGTTGGTCCTTCCTTGGCAGGAACACGCCTTTGGCCCAGTAATACTTCGCACGAGCTTACTGTGGCAATCAACAGTTTCGTCGTCAATAATATACAGCTGCATAAAATTCTCTCTGTCGTAAACAATTTGGCAGCTGGCGAGGTACAGCAGGGATAGACGATTTGCTAGCAGTGAAGAACATGAATGCTTCCGGATATCTCTTATGCAATTTATTCATCCGCTGTTTAAGTTCCGGTATATATCAGCCAATAACAGAAAAAGCTACAGTGACCGCTACTGTGAAAATAGGGCTGAGGTCTTGCTACCGCCCAATGCGTGAAATCAGTGTAAATAACATAAATAAATATGCTGTAATATCTTATTTATCAATTTTTCAGCGAAATTCAGGTGTGGTGTATGCATAAACATGCATTCCTACCAGGGAATCCTATAGACCGGGATTATTTCGCATTCAGAGGGATTTAAATGCTGCCCTGCAAGCAATAAATTGGCCGCTGTGGCATTTCCTACAACAGTCAGCGGCGTTGGGCTAGTTGGCACTACATGCTTTGCAAGCAGGGTTTGTCGTCTGGACGCGTTGTATCCCACTTCAAAGGTATGATATTTTCAAACCTAAAAAAATATAACTGTCGATATAGTAGACCACATTTTACTTAATAAGGAAGTGTGGCTTCCACAACAATATATGGGATTTGTTCCGGTGAAAATAAATAGATAAGGTTACTTTTTTATGTATAATTAATTCAATTACATTCAAGGCCCTAGGGCATTAGAGAGAGGAGTGGGCCCAATGATAATAAATCCTGTACAGTTACAGCAACAACAAAATCAATACAATACAATTGGCAACCGTAACTGGTATGACGCAACAGTTATGTAGTTATTGACAAAGCAGGTTCGTAGCAGCATTTCTAAAAGCAATAATATCTTTAGTGGCGACAACATTGTGTACAAGATGATTCTAACAGGCACATGTACTAGGAATAAATGGGTCATGATAACATTTATTGTTTGAAACTAGAATACTGACTTAACGATGGTGACCGATGCACGTGAAACTTGTGGGGTCTTAGGGTCTCACAGGAGTACCGCCCGCCGCGGGTTCGAGCTTAGCGAGCCACAGGGCTGCGTCAGCCGTCAGCGCCGCTGCGCGTGAGCCAAGACCGCAGGGGGCTACCCAGTGACGCACGCAAGAATACGTTATTGTCCCGAGTTAACTGATACCGTCTATTGTATCCGACGGCACCCGACACTGCACAAACGCCTGGTCCCGCTGTGGCGGAGAACCAAAGGAGTCCCGCACCAAGCGCGGAAAATACAGTAAGGAGCGCCTGTAGCACGTCGCTGCGAGAGCACAGGCTCAAGCTGGGACACGCCGCTAGGAAAAGTCCCGGCGGCTATGCTACTTGCTCTCGCGATAACCAATGGAGCTACTCGCGAGAGCTCGGCCGATCTCCTTCGGCATTAAGGAGGTGCGGTTCCTTTGCCCGCACGGCCAAATGCACCGTGCGTGAGCTCAGTCCTAGTCAGAGAGGTGTCGGCGGACGAGAGGAAGCATGTACGTACCCGGTGCAGTCCCAAGGAAGAAGAGACACGCTAGCACCACAAGAGGCGCCGCGAGCGGCACCCTTCTGACGTCTCAGCCCTTAGCCCTTAGTAAGAGGCGATTGGAAGATTGGTGGGTGAAAAGTAGGGAAACGACCAAAAAAAAAAAAGAGACGTACAAAAGAAAAGATGGCAATAGGGGGTCAGTAAATTTGGTTGTGGGAGTTGATAGTGTTTTTTTTTCTTTTTTAATCTAGGTAGGACATTAGCCAGTATAATAGCAAGAGCTTGGTGGCGCAATCCACCGCCCCGTTTCATAGGGGATGCTGGTAACATCCATCCATCCAGCCCCGCCCTCAACGCGAACAATCGCGAGTGGAGCGCTACCGCTGACAACTGGTTCGGAGTGAGGAGGGAGTGAGGCATAGCGACGGCAGAACAGGTGAATGCGCCCGCGTAATGGCGCGTCGAATTCCCCAAATCGCCACAAACTGTAGGATGTAGTTAGTAGCATATCCTTAGTAAATAATTTGTTATGATAAATCGTATGAAATAAAATCCGAAGACACCTAAGCGCTTATGAATCCAGATTGCGAAAGCATTGATAGAGACTTTTAGCTCAGCGGGTTTACGTGTCGCTCCGCTCGCGCTCTCCACCGTTGCGCCAGCGGAGCGGCTCGTGCAAAAAGCATTTTAGCCTGGCGGATCACTCACCCGCTCGAGCAGGGTAGAGTCACTGGAAAAATTTTCAGAGTACCGCAAAGGTCGGGATTTGACTGGCAATACTGAGCGGCCATCGCCATTTCCCTTCCAAGCCGATTGCGTCGCGGGAAGGCCGCCGTGATGGATGAGCTTGATATTCGGCGACACATCGGGTTGAGTGTTTACTGAAGTACAAATGCTTTGTGCCCGGAGATAATGGTTGCTAAGAAGGAAAATAAAATGTTATTTTGGGCGAAGTAAAGCGGCCTGTGGTTGTTTTGCACGCCGATCGTGTTTACTGCTGGAACTGTGCTACGATTGTGGGCAGCAGCTTAGCGCTGCTATCGGGAGCTTATGCTCGCGTTTTTTTCCCCCTTCCGCGGAGCGAGCTACGAAGGAAACATTTCGTCACTTCGAGCCAGAATGAGGCAAGCTTGTGCCTTTGGGCGTGAACATCGTGGACCGCCGTCCGCTTCTATTGAATGTTTCCAAGCAGGACGAAACTAACACCTGACAGTGTCACAGGCACGTACGTTCATTGTATAATTTCACAAGCTAAATCGGATATATTTAATTTAGTTTGTAAACTGATAGCGCGCGTTCTCGACTCTGCCGGGCGACTTCGTCCGCCGTGTACGCACGACACACATGCGACTGCCGTGTGCGCACCGGTGTTTGGCCGTGATCGTAAGACGATCTGTGAACCAACTTCGATGACCATTTTGCGCACTAAATACACGCCAATATGAGCCATTTGCGTGATTACAGCAACGTATATGTACTTCTGTACACTAATAATGAGCGAGAGTTTGCTAAATTGCGATTTATGAACGCGGCTGTCTAGTGCGTCCCCCCCTCCCCCCATGAGAGGCTACTCTTCTCAACTTATTGATGGCTGTTTTCTTACACTGCCAAGATTTGCTGCCTGTGTAAAAAAAAGAAAGCAGGAACGCCCGCTGGTGACGCAGCACTTTTTTTTTTAAGTTACATAGGCGATGTATAAAATTATTGTGCTTTTAGAGCGTTTTTTGTAACATGCATAGTGGCAAAGTGAAACTAAAGCTACTGGGTGTTCTGTTGTTTTGCATTTTTTGTTATGCATCAAGCACAACATTATTTGGGTATGCACCGTAGCATTTCAACATAAAACATAGTATCTGGGGCACGTGAGGACGCGGAATTCTCGCGCGACAAGTGTGCCTTCGCGTGCCACGAGCACGGAATAACCGCGTGTGTTGAGCAACAAACGCGTATACGTGTACTCGCGTCAAGCGTGCAAGACGCGAACGATCCCTGCAATGAACTCTTATTTTCGTAGCATCGCTAACACCCCGTGCACTTCGCTTAAATATCTTCTAAAACAGTGCCGAAAAGCACAAGCAACGTGTACTTATACCTCGCACACGCGGGTGTTTTCTGTAGGCTTGAAGTTCTCCCGGCCGATTCTGTGTAACCGCGCTGAACGACGCTCTCGGTCTTTTTCCCGGTCGGAATCTAGAAAAAAGTATTTCCAGACCCAGTTCTGTTGCTGCATCCGAAGGCGCAGCAGCCAGGGATGATTTCCTTGCAGTCATATGCGAGCGAGACAACCGGAACACAAAAAAACGTAGGGAACCTGCGCTCTAACTCACCAGGCCCGCCCGGCGTTTGCAAGGTATATGGTACCCCAAAGTCACGTGGTACGGTTGGACCAATGAACGCGTCGGCGGCGCAGGGAAAACGAATGCGGTACTCTGAAATTTTTTCCAGTGACTCAAGGGCAGGGCGCTCTGCTGCCCCACCTAGTGGTCCGAATAGGAGTTACTGAGAAATGAATTTGAATTACGCTTGCTTTTATAATGCAAGAAATGTTGAACAAAGATATATTACATGTTCTCAGTACATTATTTGTTAATAATGTACTGAGTACTAATGTAGGGGTCAGCGCCGCAGTCGCCGTCGTCGATGCAGGACTGCCGGCGTTCATGTTCGCGGCTGCCATCTTGCATTTCCCATACACGCCCGCGCGCGCTTACGCAGGCTCGCGCGCTGCGTATACCCTCGCTGGGGAGTGCTTTCCAGCTGGCGTAAACGATGCTCCGTAAAACCGCTGGCCGCCTCAGCGTTGTGCGCTTGCGCACTCGCGTCTCCGCTCGCCCGCTTCGCTCCGCTGGCCCTAAACCCGCTGGGCTAAAACTCTCTAATGTCCAATTGAACATCTATGAGCGCTCCTTCGAGTCATTTACTACTTGTGGTAAGCGAGCGCGCTCAGACGCTGGCCAACGCCTCCTAGCGAGATAGCAGAAGGCCGGTGCACTTGGATCCGTGACGTCATGCTATCTTGCCCGACTGCCATAAAATCTCATGGGGACGCTGCCGAGCTAGCCGCGGTGGTTTCGACGCCACCACTTTCGTCATGCCGGGCTTGGCAATGAAACTTTCTGTCTAAGTAGCATGATGTCGTAAAGCAAAGTGCTCAGACCTGGTCTCTACTGGGCGCTGGTTTATCCCAGTGGGCAAGGCACTCGGCTTGTGAGCGTGGGGTCGTAGGTTCTAAACTCAGTGCTACCAATGTTTTACCCTGAGAATTTATTCTGCCATTTTGCACATCAATTTCCTCGTAGCGCTTGCCGAGGCAGGCGAGAGAGGAATGCGCGGCCACGCTTTTCGCGCAGCAGCGGGCGCGTCACTGCGGCCGCCTTTGGCCCGCTCGGCGCCGTCGAGGCGCGCAGCCAGCGGGAATGTTCCACAGGCGCCGGCGTTTTAGCCCGATGGGCCATTTGATGCTTGCGCATCAAAACAAAGGCGGAAAACTTTTCTACGACGAGAAAGGCGGTGCGAGAAAAAGTCAGAAATAGTCAGACAGATTGCAATGTGATGCACGGTTCTGTACCACCTCTAAGTCACCTGTGAGCGATTCGAGGCCAGGAGCCCCTATATCTGCTGCATATTCTTGTTTAGTTCGAACCAATGTTTTGTACAGCTGCAACTCTCGAGATACAAGGGGCTGAGTAATATTTCTGCGGAGGTAGCCTAACATACGACTGGCATGGTTAGTCATGTAATCAATGTGATTTTTACGATATAAGTAAGGCGAAATGAGTACGCCAATTGGGGTCATTGTATGAGTATACAGTTTCCAAATCAATGTTGGTAAGGCGATATATTGGGTGAATAATATGTTCTCGACAAACAGGCATTCATTTGCATTTGCTAATGTTTAATTTCATGTTTCATCACTGGCACCACTAATAAACTCAGCGAATGTGACACTGCCGGATGACTGAGTCCAAGAAACTGTTAATCTGTCTATAAATGACGCAGTCATCGGGTATGGAAGACGTTATGTTTGTGGGCAAGTTATCAATGAAAATTCGGAAGAGCAGAGGACCTATTACGGAGCTCTGAGGTAACTGGAGAATTAGAGGAGTCCACGTTATTCGCTACGATCTGGGAATGATTTGCAAGCATGCAAGAACTCTGCTATCCAGATTAAGACTGCAATTTAACAAAGAGAAATTCATGTGTTACTATATAAACGCCTTTCAGAAATTTAAGGATACGCACTCTATAAGGGTATCCTGGTCAACAATGTAATGTAAGTCATGAATTATAACCAAAGGTTGCGTTATATACGAAAATATTTTGTGAACTGCGTGTTAAACATTGGTGAAAAATTACCTTCAAGAAACTTTGCAGTACCACAGCAAAGGGTATGTTCCTCTATCTTGTATGGTATGGGTATGCTGGTATAAGGGTCCGTAATAATTAGCGGAGTGCTTGTCCCGGGACTTGAAAAAAGGTAATAACTTTTTCCATTTTCCGATCAGCAGAAAATAGAGCCATTTTCAGGCAGTTGTTCAAATGGTTTTGAAAGGATAATGGAGCTGCATGCTTTCGTATTGACGAGAAACTTGGGATTTATGTTGTCCACTTCTGCTGACGAGGATATTCTAAGTTTTCAGTTATTTTAACGTGAATACCTTCAACATCAAAGCAAAGTCAATGCATCGGGAGAAATTCAAAAGTAGGATAGTCGTGACTACCAATTCCGGTATCACCAGAGAATGCTCATGAAACCATAGCATTTGAGACGCTCGTACATTCATCGCTGAGGTTAAATTTCCTAAGCTGTGGTTTAAGAGTTATATCGCGAGTACCGCTGTTCCTTACGATCTTCCAAAACTGTCTCGGGTTGTTACTAAACATGAGAGGACGTATGTTAGTTAGAAATGTGTGCTTTGCCGATCTTAGTGTTTTTTATATTCACCATCTTACTGCATGATAGATATCAAAGCGACACAGTGAATTCAGTTTCACCCGAAAGGCGAAGTTTCGATTGCGGTGGCAAATTAGTACACAGCTATAAGAAGTAACACATAGAAGGGACACGACAAGAGAAGACGACACCACAATCGCTTCGAACAAGCCACTTGAGCTTGTTGAAAAGACAGCTAGCCCAAGCTGCTATTCTATACGAAGTACAGTAGTCTAATGGATCTTAAAAACTTGGAAACATTAGCTTAGTAATTGAATTAACAAGCTTGGTGTCAGCGCACACAAGCCAACATGAACACATCACACCCGATGAGCGCGGACACTGGTGTGAGCAAGCACGGCAGCAGCAGCAAGCGTAGTGAGCTTCGTGACGTGTATCGCTTCAACGCAAGAGCGGCGAGAACACAGCGCACACAGAGGTGCGAGCAGTCGGCAGATCCCTGCCAAGGTGCCGACGTGCAAAGTTTACCCTCGTTGGTGGAGTCGACGCCGCCTTACCCTCCCTCCCGCGCTCCTCCCCGCTAGCCTCCACATGCGGCGTGCGATACAGAGCCGCGTCAGTTCTCGAGTGAATATGGTTGAGTGGGACGAACGAATGGGGCGGCGCATGCTTTGCTGTGAGACGCGACGACGAAATATACTGGCACTGCGATCGAAGTGGATTTCAAGGTGTTCGAAACTGCTGGCGATACTTATCGCTCGTGCTACTTCGCGCGGTGGTATATGCGTTCAGACCATTCAAACGGTCAGTTGCATAGGACGTGTATTTATGCCTTAGGAATAGATGCCTTTCTTTCTTCATTTCATTTCGCCGATTGCCCGTGCACTGCGGCCGCAGTGTCGGTCATGGTGCCTTTGGAGAAGGACTATTTTTCTTGTTCTCCAAGCAGCGCGTATCCCTTGTGTGTATTGTTGCGCATATTGTTTTCCATCAGTAGGACTTACGAAACGCAGACGGAAAAAACATCTGTAAGCTTCCTGCTTGCCGCTTCAAACAAATAAAATATATCTGCCCCATGCAATGTCCTGTACTAGAAATTACGGGGTGCATTCTTATATAAAAAAAAAAAGCTACAGGGAAACATTCCATTCACGTTTCCGTCTTCCTTCCGTAAAAAAAAATGCTGAGTAATTGGTTCGGGCTCTCTTATGGCAGTGATACCTCGGGTGCCAAAAACAGTTTTAGGTAGCCATTATATATTGTTACGTAGTAGTCAGCGTAAAGAACACAGCAGCAATGCTGTGAACGACGAAACTAACGTTTATTGGGCAAACCTGTGCCCACAAAAACAGGCTACACTCAAAAGCACAACGATAGCGGCGAACCCAGTCGGATCACCCGCCGTGGTTGCTCAGTGGCTATGGTGTTGGGTTGCTGAGCACGAGGTCGCGGGATCGAATCCCGGCCACGGCGACCGCATTTCGATGGGGGCGACATGCGAAAACACCCGTGTGCTTAGATTTAGGTGCACGTTAAAGAACCCCAGGTGGTCAAAATTTCCGGAGTCCTCCACTACGGCGTGCCTCATAATCAGAAAGTGGTTTTGGCACGTAAAACCCCAAATATTATTATTATTAACCCAGTCGGATCGTCGATACCTGCCCAGCGGGTCAAGCGGCCGTCGAACGTTGCAGAGCAATCTCTGGTGCGCGCGTGTCTTCCAGAAAGCTCTACAGCTAGCAAGAGTTGCAGCCGTTTTACAAGAAAGGCGACAGGAATATTTTTAGTAACTATGGGCCTACATCGATCTTCCCGTATTTCTCAAAGGGACTAGAACAAATAATTCGCTGCCATCTGCACGGCTTTTTTTTTTCTCAAGAACTCTGCAATTGCTGACCAACTCGGAATAAATGATGTAACACGCACCACTTGATGAAAAAGGACAGATAACTTTTAATCCAAACTGCTCACGTTAGGCATATTTGTAGATTTTAGCAAGGCGTTCGACACGCTCAACCACAACATTCTTTTCGCAAAACTAGAAAACGATGGCGTACGGAGGCAAGGCCTTAATATATTTAAATCACACTTAAGCTCACGTTTCCAATATTTAGCAATTGTAAGCTGTTCGTCTGAAGTCCTGCAAATCACAAGTGGTGTCCCGCAAGGCAGTTTATTGGGACCTCTGCTCTTTTATATTTATGTCAATGACATCATTAATATCACTAAAGAGGCAAAATTCATTATGTATGCAGGTGATACATTTCTGCTTTTTTCGTCCGATAACATTCTGAAAAGAACTGACACCGCCAATCGGGTTTTCCCATTATTGGCGAAATGGTCATTGTACAATTCACTAAAAATTAACGAAGGTAAAACAAAGGCAATGGTATTTCACCCGAAGAACAAGTACATATCTAATCCACCGCATCTAGTCCTAAATGATAGTAATATTAAGTCGATGAATTTGCTTCTCATGGTGTAGTCTTTACTACTACTATGGCATGGGATGCTCACATAAATAAAACTTGTATTGCTCTTTGCAGATTTATCGGAATTTATTCTCACAACAGACCTAGCTTAACCGTCAAGAGTAAGCTAAACTTGTACTGCGCTTTCCTTCACTCAAACCTAAATTACTCCTTTCTTGTCTGGGCTAAGATCACTTTTTCGAATGTTAAAAATTATTTGTTCTTCAGAAAAAAAAAATGCTCCGGATACTTTCTGGTACCTCATATGGTGCCCCGACACTTCCCCTACGCCTAAAATATAAAATAATCAATTGTTTGAATACAGGTTTGCCTGTTTTTATTAAAAAACGACAGCAAAAAATGATCTCCCTCACTCACAGAGTAAAACTCACCCCGCATATTATGCCATATGAAGCTAGAAAACGACATACATTACCTCTATGAAGAAATAGCCAAAGTTTCACAATGTTGATGTACATATTGCCTAAACGTTTAAAAACTGAACTCTATGATAACTTATGCTATACGTAATTTTCGCTATTCGAGACTCATTCCTGACTTAGCTCTTCTTGACCTTATATTCTAGAGCATCTGACTTTTCTTTTATTATTATAATTTTACACTGTTTCACGCTAGTCCAAATATTTTTCGTACTATGTTTTGATAAGTCAGTATTCACTACACGGTATAATTGCATTAGAAGTTCCATATATTGTTGCATAAAGATCTACGTGACTCTTGTATTCACAAGGTCCGCGGTATTTCATTGCACTACAGATATTGTACTTTATTATAGCTGAACTTTTTCCTTTTTTTTTCTCCTGTCGCCACCGTCAATGTTGTTAAATGGGTTCGAGAGCTTTGTCACCTGGTCGTACAGACTGCTTTTCCTCTATTACATCCAGTTTGTACACTGTACCGCAAACTGAAATAAAGCTTTGATTGATTGATTGATTCACGTCACGCATACATGCACTCAGTTTACACAACAGACAACAGACAGCGGATAGAACCATCTATAACAATAAGGAAACTTCCGACACATGCAGGCGCGTCCTGCACTGGGCGATAACATTTGTTAGACGTTGAAAAGCGCTGAAATGCCCGTTGAAATGCTCCCCCCTTATCAATAAGCATCGTCCCGATGCTAGAAACATAAGCTGTAGAGCGAAACACAAAAGCACAGTTATCAAAGAAAGAAAGTCCAAAGTAATACAGTCCAAAAACAAAGATCGTCCAAAGTTTATTAGCGCTGGTAGAACGGCTTAAAGGGAAGCTGAAGAGTCTGTCGAATACAATAAGACGCTCATATACGGATGCGGGAACCTTATAAGCCATGTAGGTAAAATTTGGGTTTTTTTTTCAATTAGGAGCGACGTAATCGTCGGTTAAAATTGCGATGTAGCTCCGCCCCCCGTCGAATACCGCGCGCTGCTGCTGACGCTGACGATGCGAGCGGAGACCGGAAACCGCGCTGTTGTGACGTCAACTCTAGCGTTTTATTCCTTCGCAGCCTGCGCTACCGTGCCTGACCGTGCTTGTTTCTGCGTGCGTGTCATCGTAATCTGCTTCGATCGACCCTGCATTCCTTTGTTGGTGCGTCTGCGTGTATGTAGAGTGGTAGTCAACGTGCGCAGCATCAACTGAAGTGGTGGGTCGATCATTCCGGCTTTCTGTGCAGCAGTAGTGTGCGGAATGCGCAGAGATGAAGTTCACTACACGTACTGCATGAACCGGGAAGCTTTTCACGCGTTTAAACAGTCTTTGTAGATTGCCGACAGCTTTGGACAGCGCACAAATGCCGACGATCGCATACCCGCTTACGTTCCACGAGGAGGCATGCAGGAACACAACACTACAGTTGTTTGACCGGAAACGAGCTCACTAGATCGGCGAAAGATCGGCGAGATCACTAGATCGCTTTGCAAAAAACATACTCACCAAAGAGCATTTCCAACACGAGGAGATCCCAAGACTTCGCTTTCGTTCGCGTCGAAAGCACTGCTCGCACCAGCATCGTTTGCTTCTTCGAGAGGCCGGCTCTTCGCAATCGGCTCGTACATGTAGGGAGTAACGCCGAACTCACCAGAAAAACGCAGTCTCTCTAAATTTTTCATTACCTCTTAATTTTCCATTGCAGCACCAAACTACCTGGCACCGCGCTTCATGTGTAGCGGCAGCGGTCGGTCACTAGAGTTGACGTCATGAGGAGCCCAACCAATCACAGGCGGAAACGAGACGCGCGAGCTGGGCGTGTCCGCTGCGCTTTTCGTCGAAATAAAATATATTTGCGCTTTCTTTCGCTCAATTTCGATACGATATTCGAATTCGGAGGGTTGAAAACCATCATGTACACATCTTCACTCACTTTTCTGGAAAACCTTTCAGCTTCCCTTTAAGTCGCACAATGTGGACTACATTAGTTTGTGAGTAGCGTCACTGTGATAGCGAAATGCCGTCTGGCACGACCTCATAGTCGAGCGCGCTAATGCGTCGGATGATCTTGTAGAGTCCATAACAGCGTCCTAAAAGCTTCTCCTAAGTCCTCTTCGGCGTATTGAGGTCGAAAGCCAAACACGGTGGCCGGGCTAGCACTCGACGTAGCGTCGTCGAATGTTGTAGTGTCGGCTTTCGATCCTCTGCTGGTTCTCGATCCGCAGGCGGGCGAGGCTTCTTCGACGCAAAGCAGACAGGTGGCAACGTCACGATTCTCTTCGCCGAGTGCCGTCGTCGGGTTCCTGCCGTAAACCAGCTTGAACGACGTCATCTGTGTTGTTTCGTGCTCCGCCGTGTTGTAAGCAAACGATACGTACGGCAGGACGGCATCCCAAGTCTTGTGTTCAACGTCGACGTCGAAGTACATTACTAGTATATCGGCGAGGGTCTTATTGAGGCGCTCAGTAAGACCATTCGTCTGCGGGTGGTAGGCAGTTTCCTCCTGTGGTTTGTCTGACAGTTTTGCAAAATGGCTTACGTGAGCTTCGCTGCAAAGGCCGTTCCTCAGTCGGTTATGAGGACTTTTGGGGCGCAATGTCATAGCCGCATGTTCTCGACAAAGAATTTCGTCACTTCAGCTGCGGTACCTTTCGGCAGAGTTTTCGCTTCAGCGAAGCGGGTGAGATAGTCCGTCACCTCGACGATGCACTTATTTCCCGATGTTGACGTCGGAAAGGGTCCCAACAAATCTATTCCGATCTGCTGAAAAGGTCGGTAAGGAGGCTTGATCGGCTGCAGTAATCCCGCTGGCCTTGTCGGTGGTGTCTTGCGTCGCTGACAGTCTCGGCATGTCTTGAAGTAACAGGCGACGTCAGCGGTCAGACGCGACCAGTAATAATTTTCCTGTATCCTCGATAGCGTCCTGTAGAATACGACGTGCCCAGCGGTCGGATCGTCATGTAAGGCATGCAGTACTTGTGGATGCAGCTCTGAGGGAACAACAAGGTGGTAGTTGCCGCAGACTGGTCAGAAGTTGTTCTTCACGAGAAGGTTGTGTAGCGAGAATGAAGGGAATTCTCGCTTAAATGCGCTAGGCACAACATCGGTGTTCCCTTATAAATACTCGACGAGGCTTTTTAGCTCTGGGTCCGCTCGTTGCCGTTCAATGTCGTGTTCCGCGTATATTATTCCAAAGAAGGCGTCGTCATCCTGGTCATCTTGCGGTGGTGGGTCAATGTGGGCGTGTGATAGGCAATCAGCATCAGAGCGCTTTCATCTGGACTTGTATATGACAGTGATATCATATTCTTGCAATATCAGGCTTCACCGGGCCAGGCATCCTGAAAGGCCCTTTATATTCGCTAGCCAACAGAACGCGTGACGGTTCCTGACCACATTGAACGGCCTCCCATGCAGGTAAGGGCGGAATTTTGCTGTGACCCAGATGATGGCGAGGCATTCTTTTTTCGTTCGTAGAATAATTGCCTTCCGCTCCTGACAGCGATCGGCTAGCGTAAGCTATCACCCGCTCATGTCCGTTTTTCTGCTAGACTAGAACGGCACGGAGAGCTGGGCTACTGGAATCAGTGTGGATTTCGGTATCGGCGTCCTCGTCGAAGTGTGCAAGTACCGGCGGCGACGGCAAGCGTCTTTTGAGTTCTTGAAATGCGTCGGCCTGCGGCGTTTCCCACTTGAACTCGACATCACATTTAGTTAGACGTGTCAGCAGCTCAGCGATGAGTGCAAAGTCCTTGACAAAGCGCCTGTAATAGGCGCACATGCCAGGGAATCTACCCACTGCCTTTTTGTCGCTGGGCTGCTGGAACTTTGCGATGGCAGCTGTCTGCTAATGGTCGGGGCGGACTCCAGATTTCCTGATGGCGTGGCCCAGGAACAGAAGCTCATCGTAAGCGAAGCGGAACTTTCCCGGCTTCAGAGTGAGCCCTGATTACTTGATGGCATCTAGTACTGGTCGAAACTCACCTAAGGTGGTCGCCTATGTTTCCGACGAATCCGATTACGTCATCCAAGTAAACTAGAGAGGTCCTTCACTTGAATCCTGCTAATACCGTGCCTATCACCCACTGGAACGTTGCAGGCGCCAAGCACAGTCCGAATGACATGACCTTGAACTTGTAGAAGTCGTCTGGCGTGATGAAGGTGGTCTTTTTGTGATCTGTCTCGTCGATTTCTATTTGCCAGTAGCCAGACTTGCGATCCATCGACGAGAAGCATTTGGCATTGCAGAGCCGGTCAAATGCGTCATCTATCCGTGGGAGGGGGCATACTTCCTACTTAGGGAT
Organism: Dermacentor variabilis; assembly: GCF_050947875.1. Classification (NCBI taxonomy): domain Eukaryota; kingdom Metazoa; phylum Arthropoda; class Arachnida; order Ixodida; family Ixodidae; genus Dermacentor; species Dermacentor variabilis. The sequence goes on along the minus strand of NC_134576.1, from coordinate 14,118,686 downwards.
CTCGTTCAGTCGACGATAATCGACGCAGAAGCGTAAGGTTCCGTCCCTTTCTTCACCCAGTCTAAGGAGATGTCCACGGACCTTTCAGCGCCTGAAGAATGCCATCGCGCAGCATTTTGTCGACTTGTTTCCTAATAGCTTCACGTTCTCGCGTTCAAACTCGGTAAGGGCTCTGGCAGAGTGGCCGAGCGCACTCTTCAGTTTTTATACGATACTTTGCTACTGGTGTTAGTCGAATCCTCGATGACGTCGAAAAGCAGTCTATCGCCGAGAAGACTTCTGAGATGTTGCTGCTTACTCATAGGGAGACTTGGATTTAGTGGAGTTTTGGTCGATATAATTGCTATCACCACGGAACTAGTAGGACGAAGCATTCGTTTCCTCGCTGATTTTTTCAGTAATTGAGTATACCAAGGCACGTACTTATTGGATGATACGAGCCTTACTGGTACACACGTTTTTGTGAGGGACGCAACTTATTCTCTAAATAACATCTACTTGGTGTTAACGTACCGCTCTGAGAAGTTCTGCAAGACTTCACCCATGAATACACATAACTCGCGATGAATAGCGTCAAACTCGGCAGCTCTATTATGTCGGATATGTTCAGTGTGATTTTATGATGCTTATCTGGTATTTCACCATGGAATGAAGGCCATGGGCACTCAGATAGGGCAGATAGTAAAGAGAACTACATATATCAGGTGCCATAGTAAGCACAAGATCTAATACAGTCGAAGTAGATGACGTTATCAGGTTTGATTGGGTAACAAATTTTTCGAAGTTGAAATCATAACACAGGCTCAAAAAGTTTCTGCCCTCTGTAGAAAGCAAATTTAAGTGTGGAAAAGCAGCTGACAAATGGGTAATTAAAATGACTAGAAAGTACTATATTTTGATAACGTGCTGTCATTGAATTAATAGCGTCATGAAGATTCTCAACAAAATAGTTGCTGTTAGACGGAGAACGATAAGAAACACTCAAGAACACTTTTCTAAATGATATATAAAGTTTGACGCCTACCAGTTCTGAGTGACTAACAGTGCTAATGCAAGAAGAAACGAGTTTATCTGTAACAGCAATCACAACACCAGCCTCTTTTTTTGAAGTCTGTCTGGCCGATAAGCATTAAAACGCTGCACACAATCAAAATCTCATGGCTATCTGCTTTTGAATAAAGCCAGGTTTCAGTCAGCAATAGTACATTCGCATCACTCCCGTCAATCACGGCGTTCTTATTGTCGCGTTTCGACAGCACATTTCTTAGGTTGGTAGGCAGAAACGAAAGCGATCTCCTAGGGCACCGCTTTCAGGCGCCCGTTCCTGCGTTGAGCGTCGGCGTGCCGTGGCCAAGCAGAGCGAAGGACGAAAGAGCGAACGCGGAGTCCAGCGGGAATGAAAGACGGCGATAGCGAAGAGAGTGTGCGGAGGAAACTGGTCGAGTGGGGTACGGTGAAAGTATGATGCGAAAGTCGAGGAGGAGGGTATAGCGAAAGTGTGAGAAGAAAAGCGAAGTGCTGCGCTGCGGCGACAAAGGCTACGAGATGACGCCAGAGTAGCGCGCGTCGTCTGTTCCCCGATGGCCTGCGGCAGTCATGTCCAACGATACTATATGTGAAAGCAAAGCGCTGGATTAGCGGAGGCTTGTTTGCGGCGGCTACTGTGAATCGTGCCCCCGCGTCATCCACGCATTACCTCTCGCGATATCCCGATTAGCGCGGCAGTCGCGCTACACTTCGCTCTGTTCGCAACGTGCCGCACGAGGCAGATTGCCCCCACCAGCTTATATATCGCGAAATGAAAACATGTAGACAGCTGCTCTCCAATTTCGCATTAGGGAGTATCTTTATCGGCGGTGAATTTTTTTGTTCCCGATTTTCATTCATCTCCCCTGTCGCGCCGCGATTTGGCAACATGCCTGCAACGCTGAGGAGTTATCCCGGCGAACATCAACACCTGTAGGGGAAAGCTGTTCAGCAGAAGTACCATCACGTTCATAAACAGAGTTATGGAGGATATTGCAATCGTACGCCTTGTTATTGACCTAGAGCTTCTTGTACTTCAGTTCCAATGCTTTTTGAGATTTTGCGAATTCCACCAGTTTCTTTCTATCATGTCGTATTCGTGGTGAAAAATCCTTGCCTACTCTAATGCCATTGCCTTTTAATTAACCACTGGAGTACAAGGCTTGCTGTTTCATATTGAAGGAAGAAAATTTCACAAGAGGCCGGCCTTTGTTCGCCATGTACAGACCTAACGTGGCGCCGTTGCAATCGATTGTTTGTAAATGGAAAAATCTAGAGCGTCAAAGGCTAAATAAGTAGCTTCTCTTCAGCCTCACACCATAATATCCGTGGAAAACTTGGGGTAGGCGGGAGCTCGAAATTTAAGACGATGAGCAAAACGAGAACAAGGTAAGAGGGAGCCAACGTTCCGACAAGTGGACTTGCCTTTCTCAAAGCGACATATGCTATACTCGGCATAGCGTGTGTAGGTAGGGTTCTTCTAAAGGGGAGAGGGGGTAAGGCGGGTAGGCGCGGAAGCGACGGAAGGTGTGTTAGCGGCTAGGGTGTTGAATTTGATAATAAGGGGGCGCTGTGCACAAGGACGGTAACAAGGCCGGGTGTCAGCCGGCGTCTCAATGGCCTTGTGCACAGCACCCCTCTATTATCTTCTTCGCTGGAGGTTGTGGGCTATTGTCTTTCTGAAAGATATAATCAAAGTAGCCGCGGAAGACAGTGCATGTGAAAAATAATTACTGAAATGGAATAAATATATAAATAAAAGATAAAAAGGAAAGAAGGGAGGAAAAAAAACACTAAGCAACCAAATGCAAATAACTATGTGCTGTAGCCTATAGCTTCACATTTAGCGTAGCGAATAGATCCTAAAGCTCCGTTTGAATTTTTTGGCTTTCATTTATATGGTCCCTTGCTTTTGACGCCCTCCAGTCACAGTTGGATTGTCACTTCGGTCGACCATCTAACAAGGTATGCCGAGACTGCACCTCTTCAAACCGGTATACCGCTTCTGAGGTTACCGACTTTTTCTTGCGCTCAATTGTCTTGCGCCACGGGGCTTCTCGCGTTCTTCTGAGTGACCTTGGCAAGACGTTTATTTCCCAAATTCTCGAGGAAGTTCCTTTGCGGCAGCAAGGATGTTCCACATCCGCCGCCAAGGTTTGTGAGTGTTGGCGCTGGCTAACACTTCCAAGGTTGGTTCTAGCAGCAACACATAGAGAGAGAGAGAGAGCAAATGATAAGGAAAGGTAGGGAGGTTAACTAGGACTGAGCCCGGTTGGCTACCCTACACTGGGGAAAGGGAAAAGGGGACGGAAAGATTAAAAGAAGAAGAGAAAGTCCACCGGGGATATCGTTCAGTCACTCAGTCCGGATCATAGTCGCTGACTCAATCCAGTAGCCTTCAAATATCGCAGCAGAGCTTTTGTGGCCTTTTGTAGCTGCGATATGCGAGGCCATGGTCCCAAGATCTTCTTCAAGGTGAACGGTGTTCTATCGAGCTGATTGAGAGCTGTGCAGAGGTCATGTCTTTCGTTTTGAAAAGATGGGCAGTAGCACAGTAGATGTTCTATAGTTTCCTCGGCACCGCAGGCATTGCAGTCGGCGCTATCAGTCATTCCAATCAAAAACGTATATGCATTGGTGAATGCGACGCCCAAGCGTAAGCGGCACAGCATTGTTTCTTCATTTCGCAGAAGTCCTGGTAACAGCCGCAGTTGCATAGAGGGGTCGAGGGAATGCAATCGTTCTTGGGTGAATTCAGGTGTGTGCCACTTCTGTAATGTCATACGGTGCGCTACCTTGCTTAGGTGTTGGGCTGCGTCGGTCCGCGATAAAGGTACAGAAACAAGGGTTGCTCGTTCGTGCGCTTTCCTGGCAGCTTCGTCAGCGAGGTCGTTGCCGGAGATACCGCAATGGCTAGGCAGCCACTGAAACACGGCGTCGTGTCGTTTCGCTATCATATGATGGTGCACTTCTCGTATCTCCGACACTAGTTGTTCACACGACCCGCGACGAAGAGATGACAGAAGACATTGTAAGGCCGCCTTCGAGTCGCAGAATATTGCCCACCGATTAGCGGGTTGGTTGTTAATGTAATCAACGGCACCTCGGAGGGCAACAAGCTCCGATCCGGTCGATGTTGTCATGTGAGAAATCTTGTATTGGACGCTAATTGATCGTGATGGTATAACCACTGCGCCGGTGGAGCTGGTCTGAGTGGAAGAGCCATCCGTATATATGTGGACTCGGTCAAAGTAGAAAGTGTTCAAACAATCCAGAGCTGCTTGCTTCAGGGCAAAGGTAGGCAGGTCGGTCTTCCTTCTTATACCTGGAACCGTGAGACGCACTCGAGGTTGTTCTAAACACCACAAAGCTGAGGTTGAACGTGCTGAGGGTGTGAAGCCCGATGGTAGACAGGCACGATGGATGCTGACCTCGTTGGAGAAGGACGCCTGTGGTCGTCGTTCTGGCAGGCAGGCAAGAGAGCTTGACTGCATGCGTGAAACATTACGAACATGGGCCCTAAGCGTGTCGATGCTAATGTAAGTCGTGATCGGATGGTCTCGAGCCATTATAATGGTTCCTGCTGTTGAGGCGCTCCGCGGAAGTCCTAGGCAAACACGTAGTGCCTGTGCTTGCGCGCTGTGTAGTTCTCGAAGATTTGACTTGCATGTTTTAGCAAGCACGGGAGAACTATAACGTAGCAATCCGATAAAAAGTGCTCGATATAACTGCAGCATGGAGCCCACTGACGATCCCCATGTTTTCCCGGCGATAAACCTGAAGACATGAACAAGAGATGTGAGCTTCTTCTTCAAGTGGGCAACATGAGGGCTCCAAGAGAGGTCCCGGTCCACAATGACACCCAAAAATTGATGATTTTTCTTGTAGGAGATAGGCTGGCCATTAATGCATACTGGATAACGAGACATTGGTTTTCGTGTAAAAGCGACTAACGCACATTTTTCTGTTGAGATGGTAAGGCCTTGTGCGTGAAGATAGTGAGATGCCTGTGTTGCTGCTTTCTGCAGCCTTGCGCGAACCTGCAGACGAGTGACCGCTGACGACCAGATGCAGATATCGTCGGCGTAGATTGAGACACTCACTGTTTCCGGTAGAGATTCGGCCAGCCCAAGAAGCGCGAGGTTGAAAAGAATAGGGCTGAGAACCTCACCTTGGGGAACTCTTCGGCATATGTAGTGGTCGGTAGTCGGACCATCTTCCGTACGTACGCACAAGCACCTTTGTGTCAAGTAGTTTCTGATCCATCGATATACTCGCCCTCCTAGTTCAAGTGTCAAAAGTGCGTCTAGAATGGGTTGATGGGAAACGTTGTCGTATGCGCCTTTCACGTCCAGAAAGAGCGCTACTGATGATCGTTTCCAAGATTTTTGCTGCTCTACAGATGACACTAAGTCGATGACACTGTCAATCGATGAACGGCCTCGTCGAAATCCCGCCATAGAATCAGGGTAAATCTTGTGGTGTTCTAGGTACCATTCGAGACGCATGAGGATCATGCGTTCCATGAGTTTCCCGACGCAGCTGGCAAGTGCTATAGGCCGATACGATGCCAGTTCGAGCGGCGACTTTCCTGCTTTTAGTAGCGGTACCAGGCGGCTGCGTTTCCACTCCTGTGGGACGACACCATCTTGCCATGAACTAATAAAAAGACTGAGGAGCTCTCTTCGTGCTTCTCGGCCTAGGTGGCGCAAAGCAGTATATGTTATGCCATCGGGCCCTGGTGAAGACGAACACCTACAGAGCGCCATAGCAGCTTCTAACTCTTCTATGGAGAATGGAGCCTCCATACTGGTATCTCGTGGACCGGGGACGTCGCTTAAAGCCATGTCAGGGACTAAAACTGTGCCGCCGGCGATTAGCGCGCAAAATTCCTCTGCAACGTCTATCTCACGGCGGGTTTGATAGAGAGCAAGGGTGTTAAAAGGGTGTCGTTGTTGGGGTCTTGAGCAAAGACCCCTTAGGGTACGCCACACACAGGACAATGGCTTGCGGGGGTCCAGTGACTCGCAAAAGCATTTCTATCTTTGGACCGCTAGCTTATCCATTCGGCGTCTCATCTTCTTTTGCATGCGCCGAGCTTCTCTGAGGTCAAGAATTGATTTTGTGCGCCTGTACCTCCTTTCAGCACGGCGACGTATTGTACGAAGCCTTTCCAATTCAATGTCATTCTCTGTACGCTTTTTCGAATGTGTGAAGCAACGCGTGCAATCTTGCATTGCGTCTGCAATGATGTCTTCTAATCTGCGTGCGGTATGTTTCTTGCAGGTGTCTTCTACTCGATCTCGAAAGACTGACCAATCAATTTGGCGAGATACATCCGGTAATGCGGCGTCTAGACCATTGATTCTCACATAGGTCGGAATATGATCACTACCATGGGTTTCAATATCAGTGAACCACTGCACGCTTGAAGTCAGGCAACGTGACACCAAAGTCAAGTCAAGGCAGCTACAGTACGTCGTTCCTCGCAGAAATGTCGGACTTCCGTCATTTAGAAGACACAGGTTGTGGCCTGATGCAAAGGATACGAGTGACCTGCCCCTCGAATTTATGATGGAGCTGCCCCATATATGGTGGTGAGCGTTGAAGTCCCCAGTTATTATCCAGGGACCGGGAGTAGTAGCCATAATATCTTCTAGTCTTTTGCTGTCAAACTGACTTGTTGGAGATAGGTAGACTCCAATAATAGTAAAAGACAGCCTCTTCTTTTTCACACTAACACAGACGTATTGGTTACCGTCGTGTGGCGCTACGGGTTGCGAAAAATACGTTAGGTCCTTGCGAATGTAAACCAGAACCTTACTACTACGGACACACGTTGTTGAAACAAAAGGTTCATATCCTGATAGTCTTATGGAGGCTGATAAGTTCGGTTCACAGATCACAAGTATAGGAAAGTGGTAGTCAAACACGAGCTGTCGAAAGTCCGAAATACGTGACCTTAGGCCACTCGCATTCCATTGGAATATGGAGGCACTTCTGACATCATCCCGGAACGATCGCTGTTGCTGTCGATGAGCCATGGTTCTGCTGTAGAAGTTCTCAAGCACTGGACTTCTGAAGGCTCGCTAGAACCGGATTGATGGCATCCAGCACTTGCAACGCACTTCGAGCTGTTGGTGTCTGTATCTTGTCCAGAAGAACACGAATAGCACTCACTAGAGAGCTGATCATGACAACAATTCGTTGATCTTGGTCCGTCAGTTTATCAGGAACAGTTGAAGTGCCCCTTGCTGTAGAAGTCTGATTTCGCTCAGTAGGAGCGTGTAGCCTCGGGAGTGCAGGCCACGCGTCAGTATGATTTTGACACACCGTGACGTGCCGAGACGAAACGCGTTTGTAATGATGGTGCTTTCTGTAGTTGGCTTGATTAAGATCGACAGATCGGAGTCGACAATGGTCTCATCAACATCGTAAATTACGCCACTACTGGTTTGTTTGCCCAGCGGAATATGAGGGCGGACTTTCATCCCGTCAAGTTCCGTGACATTGCGCAAAGAATCCAACGCGGCTGCGTGTTCTACGTCGATCGCTAGGACGTTCTTACGGGTATTCACTCTGATGTCTTTGATTTCATTCGGAACTAGCGCCTCTAGATGTGAAGACACGGCTTGCCTGTTGAGGCGTCTCAGGTTGTCAGTAGCGAGAACTGGCGCAAACAGGATGGTGAGCTCCTCGGTATTCCGCGAAGATCTCACGGTGGACTCGCTCGAATTCGAGGATGCGCTGAGAAACCTTCGTTTGGCTTTACGACTCCGCACCAGCTCGAACGCTTCGTCACAAGAATCTTCACCGCTGACATAGTACTGCATGGTGTCGTCGCTGTCAGTGTCGCTCTCGGTGCCGTTGCGCTTCCTGGAGGCAGCCGCCGCGGGCACTGCCGACTCCGACGGACGCGCGTGAGACTCCATCTCCATCGCAGTTAAGGAGGAGATAGCAGTTCACTGTCAAAGTCTAAAAAATCCACAAAATAAGTAGAGCTGGAAGCCTCCAGCACCAACACATAAATCCCCGATAAAGTGGATGGGAAGATGGCGCCGCGGTAGTTAAATTGGTAGAGCATCGCACGCGTAATGCCAAGGACGCGGGATTGTTCCCCACCTGTCGCAACTTGTTGTTTCATCCACTTTCAATTCCATTAATTTCTAATTTCTTTATTTCAATTAGTCAGTACAAGTAATTTTACCTGTGATGTCCTTGGCGTCTTTGTTTGTTCGCTTCTTATGATTAACAAAAATGGGGCCCCTCGGTTAACCCTCTTTCTTCTGAATGTACTACATATGTCGCGACCATTTATTCGCGCCCACCACCGGATAATTTATAATGAATCTTTTGTTGTCCTTGATGAGTGGCACACACTCAGTGGCACACACCTGGTCCCGCAAGTTGGCTTGAAAGTGGCTCATTGAAGAGCCGCTCGTAAGCACTGGCACACACGCAGTCACCCAAGTTACCGTAATAGATGTTAGATACATATAAACACAGCGCGACGTGGAACATTTTCCCCAAAAATGCTAATCGCTCTACACATTGTAAGAAAGAAGACACACCATTGCAAGCCACTTCGCCATCGCATAGCTTGGACCCAGTTCGTTACCTTGCCGAAGCTTGGTGCTGGCGCTTCATTTTTTTCTGCCACTCGACAGATCTGAATGAACCCCGTTAACAAAACAAACAAATATTAGTACATTGTGGCTCCCCGCTTGATAGCCCTCTTCACTTTAAAAGTTTCACTATTCGTTAAGATGTGTATCACAGATCCGCAATACCCCGTAGCTATTCATTACCATAGGAGTGGGCGCCTGCGCACTGAACGTAACGATTTAGCATTACATACATAACTGGTGGTGCTTCCACCTAACGCTATCTTGTAATGAGTAAATGATATGCGTGAACATTGATGCGCATTTGAATATTATCGCGCATAAGAACAACTTAACGAGGAAACTGGCAGCTCAAGGTCACTCATTCACATTCTGTTTTTCTTTCGGCGCACTATTCTCGCCTTGTGCAACTATTTTTCAAACATTTCAATGTTTCAAACATTGTGAATACATGATCAGCATGTTTGGGCTGCGTTGCACCGAGAAAGTTCTCGACGCAAGCACACCAAAACGTCGGGCAATGTACAGGAAATCGTGCACTCTAGAGCCGATGTTGGGAGACAGGTGTATCCCGTTTAGTTTAGCTGAAAACATGTCAGGTTCATGTCAGGATAGCGAACCCAGTCGAAATGTTTTTTCTTTCTGATTACCGCTGATGCAAAACAGTGTGCAAAATGAAATACGACTGGTACTAAACATCTGCTGAACTATACGATGCGAACAGCCAGCAGATCATACCGGTGCGCTCAATTCGACACTTTTGAGCAGGTGTTTATGTTTTAGTGAGGCAGCGCAGTGTTTTCAAACAGCTGTCACAGTAAAATTTATAGCTGTTTTCGTGACCGTTCTTATTTTGCGACATTAAGGAAGTGCAGACATTTGGCGTTTGTGCCGCAGTGCGGGATAAGGTCAACACCCCTCTTTCATTTAGGGTGGAAACCAGGGATATATTAAAATGGTGACCGTTCCGTTCTTGTTCTGCGTGCTTCCGGGGATAATAGTTGCTTGTAGAAGTGGATGCTTATGCATATCAAAGAATGTGTTCTTGCCAGGCTCTATGATGACCGCGATTTTGTTGCGGTTAGCGCCCGGGGCGCAGTCAGGGGGAGGGGGGGACTGATGGGACTCCAGCCCCCCCCTTCCCCCCCCCCCCCGCCGCCTCTACATATTTTCGTGCTGTCATGCACCGGCGACGAAAACAATCCCCGGCTGCGCAAATCATTCTGGATTTTGTCTAGAAGGTCTATGTCACACTTGAAACGACATTTCAGCGCGAACATTGCGACCTCGGGCCGGATTTCGCTGCAACACCCATGCACCGGGAGTCACATGATGCAAGGAGCCCCATAAGAGCACAAAGTTTCAAGGATGTTTTGATGGCGCGCGAGCTCGTCGCGGCATCTCACGGATGCCGCGGAATCTACGGAGCGCATTAATTTCAATTCCGAAACATTATGGGTATAATGTTCTCACAATTTTTTCATGCGAAAAGTGAATTAACATTTTGAAGGTCGCTCTTTACATTTTCAGCTCCGGAACATTGTGGGTTTAGTGTTCTTATAAACATTTGGCGCCAAAGGTGCAATGACTTTGCTAAAGCCAAAGGTCAGAACACGAACCGAGACAGGCCAAATCAACACGCAACCAGGCAAGTTTACGAAGCACGCAGCGAGGCGGAGAGGCCCGATGAGACGAAGTGTCGCGGTGGTTCATTTGTGTCGCCATATCACCGAAAACAATCTCAACATTTCTTGTTACCTGCGCCAAAGCAACCATGTCAAGACACTAAAGCGAGCAAAGGTTACTACGTTCTAATTTATTTTTCCACTTTCACCTTTATTCGCGAGGACACATTGAGCCTGTTCTATTTTCTTGTTCTGGCTACCCGCAGGCTGCCAGAGCGCAGGCGTTTTCCTCGTGTTGCCCTCAACACCGCGCGGCGCACCAAGGTGCGCGTTGGTTTTTCTCTGGCAGAGCGTATTTTCACCTGGCTGAGTTTTGGACGCTTTTTCACTAGCAGAGAAAAAAAGAAACAGTGGTCGCTCGCCGCCATTGCTGTGGGGACTCGACGGATTACAATGCGTTCGTTTGAGCGCGACCTCTCCGGAAAGTCTTGTCTCGCCGGTGTAGGACACCGAGCAGTATGCGTATGCTTCTCTGGGGAGCAAGCGTCTGACGTTTTCTTCGGTATTCCTTCGGTAGCTACATTGTAGGTGCCCGAAGTAGGCGTTCTATTGTGGCCAACATGCTTTCCTTAGCGTTCTTTAAAAATTTGGGTACCCCCGCCACACGCACACACAAAAAAAGACATTGTTGCGATGCAGCGAGTTTTCGCATGGTGAAAGTTCGACTATGTTATTTCTTCTTTTGCGGAAAGTAATGGCCCACGGGACGCTTCAGTTGCCGGATACCCTTATTATAGTATTGTGAAAGCAATTAAATGGACACTCCAGGCGCATTCCTGCCGTCGCTGTTGCCCTCATGTTCCGTATAAATTAAGTCCTGCGCCATACCATGGTGAACGTGCGCCGCATGTTGTAGGTGCAGGTGAAAGCGTAGGGGCTGGTGGTGGCATGGGTGAGCCGATGATGGTGGCTCAGCCTTATGTGCGCAACGGAGAAAAGCGGGGAGGAAGCGCGCCGCCTTCCTTCGTGGGCGATACATCAGGGGGCGTAGAGGGCGTGTGGTTGGTTGGATTCCGTGATCTGTGAATCTATGATTGCGCAACATGTTTATTTGCCTTGTTTGACGCATTATATACAGTGACTTTTTCTTAGATACGTACATTTATTGGAGAATTATACGTATACCTAAGTATGTTGCTACGAGGTTTTGTGTACACGTGCAGTGAACTTTGTTTCCAGTGACAGTTATTTGTCTTTTATCAAGCTGCATCTTCGCATTTATATGTTCGACTGCAGCTTCGCGTTTATAATCCATGAGGGCGAGTCAAATGAAAGTGAGCCAAACCACCCCGCGCAGTAATGGCTCGGTTCATTATCTGCAGGGCATGCGCGTAGCACACAAGCATCCCTCATTTACAAAAGTGACGCGCAGATGTGAGGATTATTCTTCTTTGACGCTCTCATACACTGGGTTGAACATGGTTGCGTGACATAATGGATGCTCCAAAAGTTGAACAGCGTGGTGTCGTGAGGTTTTTGACAGCTGAAGGTGTTTTCCAATATAAATTCGTCGCCGTATGGCTGCCGTGTACTCTAACCATTGAATTCCATGAGCCAATGTAAGTGTTGGAGGACACTGTTCAAAAAAGGACGTGGAAGTTGCAAAGACGATTCAAGACCGGGCCAAAGCCGCCGTGCAATCACTCCGAACAGAATTCCAAAGGGTGATGAACTGATTAGGCAAGAACGCAACATAAGCATCGATGAACTGGCAGAGCGTGTGTACTTCAGTCACGGTTCGGTTCACACCATAATTAATGAACGTCCCCTTTATCGGCTGTGGTTTTCGTAGTGGTTGCCCAAGATTTTGAACCACCGTCAGAAGACGGAGAGGTTCGGCGCTGCATTGAGTCATCTGATCCAGTATCACAATGAGGGTGACGACTTCTTGTCTGCAATTCCGACCGGGAACGAACCATCCTGCCACTACTACCAGCTTGAAACATGGCGGCAAGGCTTACAGTGGCAACATTACAATTCACCACCCCAAAGAAAGCAAGGGCCGTTATTTCCGCCGGACAGGAGTTGAATTTTTTTTCGATCGTCGGAGGCCATAACTGATCGAATTTGCTAAACCTGGAGAGTCTATCAATCGTTTCCGATATTGTGAAACACCGGATTGGCTGCGTGTCGCAATCAAAAACAAACGACGTGGGAAATTGATGAATGGGGCCGTCTTGCTCCGCGCCAGTCTTTACGTCGCCGATGTGGTTATCACGAAGCTGGCAAAGTTCAAGTGGGAAACGCTGGAACATCCTCCATAAAGCCCAGACCTGTCGCCTTTTGACTTAGACATATTGGGGTAATTGAGGAAACAGCTCAAGGGAACCAGATTCGCGTCGGACGATGACGTGAAAGAGTCAGTTAGAGACTTTTTGAAACAGCAACCCAAGGAGTTTTATGAGACGGGAATCATGCGACTCGTTAGTCAGTGAGACAAACGTCAAAATGCTCATGGAGACTACTGTTTAATAAAGTACCTCGTTTGTCATATATTCGCATTTGCTCACTTTTATTTAACTCTCGCCCTCCTATATTTTGCGGAACCCCTGCTATATATTTGTGCCCTGACTATAATTTCGGTGCCATCACTCACAATACACGACAGGTGGCAGCTGCTGCTGAGCAACACATCGGAACAAAAGACAGCGTTATTGAGATTTTCCCCTGGCGGTTACATATGTGCAAAAATGTAAACAGGGTTCTTGAATGACAAAGTTTCGTTATATTATAAGCAGCCAACAAACACTGACACCAAGGACAACATAGGGGAAATTACTTGTGCTTACTAAATGAAAATAAATAAATGATAAATTAATGGAAATTGAAGTGGATGAAAAAACAACTTGCCGCAGGTGGGAACCGAACCCACAACCTTCGCATTTTCATTTAATTCGCATTTAATTTTCATTTTCATTTAATTCGCATTCGCATTTCATTTTCAGTCCCCAGCAGCTGCGAAGCAACTGACCACGGCGGCGGTCAGACCTGCGACGCAGCAGAGGGTGCTAAGAATCACTGGCTCCGGACAGGCCGCCATTGGAATATTAACCTGGCTACGTTTAACGCTAGAACGTTATCTAGTGAGGCGAGTCTAGCAGTGCTATTGGAGGAATTTGAGGGCAGTAAATGGGATATAATAGGGCTCAGTGAAGTTAGGAGGCCAAAAGAAGCATATACAGTGCTAAATAGCGGGCACGTCCTGTGCTACCGGGGCTTAGCGGATAGAAGAGAACTAGGAGTCGGATTCCTGGTTAATAAGAATATAGCTGGTAACATACAGGAATTCTATAGCATTAACGAGAGGGTGGCAGGTCTTGTTGTGAAACTTAATAAGAGGTACAAAAGGAAGATTGTACAGGTCTACGCCCCTACATCCAGTCATGATGACCAGGAAGTCGAAAGCTTCTATGAAGACGTGGAATCGGCGGTGGGTAGAGTGAAAACTAAATACACTATACTAATGGGCGATTTTAATGCCAAGACAAGGCAGTGGGGGAATACGGCATAGGCACTAGGAATAGCAGGGGAGAGTTATTAGTAGAGTTTGCGGAACAGAATAATATGAGGATAATGAATACCTTCTTCCGCAAGCGGGATAGCCGAAAGTGGACGTGGAGGAGCCCGAACGGCGAGACTAGAAATGAAATAGACTTCATACTCTGCGCTAACCCTGGCATCATACAAGATGTGGACGTGCTCGGCAAGGTGCGCTGCAGTGACCACAGGATGGTGAGAACTCGAATTAGCCTAGACCTGAGGAGGGAACGGAAGAAACTGGTACATAAGAAGCCGATCAATGAGTTAGCAGTAAGAGGGAAAATAGAGGAATTCCAGATCAAGCTACAGAACAGGTATTCAGCTTTAACTCAGGAAGAGGACCTTAGTGTTGAAGCAATGAGCGACAATCTTGTGGGGATCATTAAGGAGTGTGCAATGGAAGTCGGTGGTAACTCCGCTAGGCAGGATACCAGCAAACTATCGCAGGAGACGAAAGATCTGATCAAGAAACGCCAATGTATGAAAGCATCTAACCCTACAGCTAGAATAGAACTGGCAGAACTTTCGAAGTTAATCAACAAGCGTAAGACAGCTGACATAAGGAAGTATAATATGGATAGAATTGAACATGCTCTCAGGAGCGGAGGAACCCTAAAAACAGTGAAGAAGAAACTAGGAATTGGCAAGAATCAGATGTATGCGTTAAGAGACAAAGCCGGCAATATCATTACTAATATGGATGAGATAGTTAAAGTGGCTGAGGAGTTCTATAGAGATTTATACAGCACCAGTGGCACCCACGACGATAATGGAAGAGAAAATAGTCTAGAGGAATTCGAAATCCCGAAGGTAACGCCGGAAGAAGTAAAGAAAGCCTTAGGAGATATGCAAAGGGGGAAGGCAGCTGGGGAGGATCAGGTAACAGCAGATTTGTTGAAGGATGGTGGACAGATTGTTCTAGAGAAACTGGCCACCCTGTATACGCAATGCCTCATGACCTCGAGCGTACCGGAATCTTGGAAGAACGCTAACATAATCCTAATCCATAAGAAAGTGACGCCAAAGACTTGAAAAATTATAGACCGATCAGCTTACTGTCCGTTGCCTAAAAAATATTTACTAAGGTAATTGCAAATAGAATCAGGAACACCTTAGACTTCTGTCAACCAAAGGACCAGGCAGGATTCCGTAAAGGCTACTCAACAATAGACCATATTCACACTATCAATCAAGTGATAGAGAAATGTGCAGAATATAACCAACCCTTATATATAGCTTTCATTGATTACGAGAAAGCGTTTGATTCAGTCGAAACCTCAGCAGTCATGGAGGCATTACGGAATCAGGGTGTAGATGAGCCATATGTAAAAATACTGGAAGATATCTATAGCGGCTCCACAGCCACCGTAGTCCTCCATAAAGCAAGCAAGAAAATCCCAATAAAGAAAGGCGTCAGGCTGGGAGATACGATATCTCCAATGCTATTCACAGCGTGTTTACAGGAGGTATTCAGAGACCTGGATTGGGAAGAATTGGGGTTAAAGGTAATGGAGAATACCTTAGTAACTTGCGATTCGCTGATGATATTGCCTTGCTTAGTAACTCAGGGGACCAATTGCAATGCATGCTCACTGACCTGGAGAGGCAAAGCAGAAGAGTGGGTCTAAAAATTAATATGCAGAAAACTAAAGTAATGCTTAACAGTCTCGGGAGAGAACAGCAATTTACAATAGGCAGCGAGGCACTGGAAGTCGTAAGGGAATACATCTACTTAGGGCAGGTAGTGACGGCGGATCCGGATCATGAGACGGAAATAATCAGAAGAATAAGAATGGGCTGGAGTGCGTTTGGCAGGCAGTCCCAAATCATGAACAGCAGGTTGCCGTTGTCCCTCAAGAGAAAAGTATATAATAGCTGTGTCTTACCAGTACTCACCTACGGGGCAGAAACCTGGAGGCTTACGAAAAGGGTTCTACTCAAATTGAGGACGACACAACGAGCTATGGAAAGAAGAATGATAGGTGTAACGTTAAGGGATAAGAAAAGAGCAGATTGGGTGAGGGAACAAACGCGAGTTAATGACATCTTAGTTGAAATCAAGAAAAAGAAATGGGCATGGGCAGGACATGTAATGAGGAGGGAAGATAACCGATGGTCATTAAGGGTTACGGTCTGGATCCCAAGGGAAGAGAAGTGTAGCAGGGGGCGGCAGAAAGTTAGGTGGGCGGATGAGATTAAGAAGTTTGCAGGGACGGCATGGCCACAATTAGTACATGACCGGGGTTGTTGGAGAAGTATGGGAGAGGCCTTTGCCCTGCAGTGGGCGTAACCAGGCTGCTGCTGCTGCTGCTGATGATGATGATGATGAATTTCCCCTATGTTGTCCTTGGTGTCAGTGTTTGTTGGCTGCTTATAATATGACTAATAAAAAAAAATCGGGACCCTCGGTTAACCCCCTCTCCAAAGTTTCGTTAAAGCATTTGTCGTCAACTTGTTAATTTCATGGCCTTTACATTTTCCATATCTGCGGCATGCACTGCTTTGTTGGTTTCGTACTGATATACTTCTAAAGCAGGTGTGGTATTTTCTTTACATGCTATTCACTGCGTGTTTACAGGAGGTATTCAGAGACCTGGATTGGGAAGAATTGGGGATAAGGATAAGGATAAGGATTATGGAGAATACCTTAGTAACTTGCGATTCGCTGATGATATTGCCTTGCTTGGTAACTCAGGGGACCAATTGCAATGCATGCTCACTGACCTGGAGAGGCAAAGCCGAAGGGTGGGTCTAAAAATTAATCTGCAGAACACTAATGTTTAACAGTCTCAGAACAGAACAACGGTTTATGATAGGTAGCGAGGCACTGGAATTGGTAAGGGAATACATCTACTTAGGACAGGTTGTGACCACGGATTCGGATCATGAGACTGAAATAATCAGAAGAATAAGAATGGGCTGGGGTGCGTTTGGCAGGCATTCTCAGATCATGAACAGCAGGTTGCCATTATCCCTCAAAAGAAAAGTGTATAACAGCTGTGTCTTACTAGTACTCACGTGCGGGGTAGAAACGTGGAGGCTTACGAAAGGGTTCTACTTAAATTGAGGACGACGCAACGAGCTATGGAAAGAAGAATGATAGGTGTAACGTTAAGGGATAAGAAAAGAGCAGATTGGGCGAGGGAAGAAGCGCGAGGTAATGGCATCATAGTTGAAGTAAAGAAAAAGAAATGGGCATGGGCAGGACATGTAATGAGGAGGGAAGATAACTGATGGTCATTAAGGGTTATGGACTGGATTCCAAGGGAAGGAAAGCGTAGCAGGGGGCGGCAGAAAGTTAGGTGGGCGGATGAGATTATGAAGTTTGCAGGGACAACATGGCCACAATTAGTAAATGACTGGGGTTGTTGGAGAAGTATGGGAGAGGCCTTTGCCCTGCAGTTGGCGTAACCAGGTAACCAGGGTTATGATGATGATGATGCAAAAAATATGGAAGCATGAATATCAGGTATTTCGGACAAAATGTTTGGGACATACGATTATATTGTTTCATGAAAAAATACATATTTTTCTTGTCGTGACAGTGAGGAGCGTTCAAGAATTCGTTTGCAGCATCTTAGGGAATGGCAATGCAGTTATTATGCATGTATTTGATCCCGTGACAAATTTTATAAGGAGGAAGCCGAGCTGAAACAAACCCCCCCCCCCCCCCCTGCACCAAATTTCTGGCTATGCCACTGGTTAGCACTGGTCCCGTGCATACATCACTGAAAAACGCAGACAACGAAAAAAGCTGCAATCGGCATGGCGATGTAATTTGCTTATTTGTGGGATCAGTGATGTTCGTAGGCCGGAGCGAGAACAATTGGCCCAAGGAAATCGTGCATGCTATGACAATAATGACACGTGTACATGTTGATCTTTCTCGGGTGACCACATTTCACCGCTTAACAAATGTTATCGCGCAGCGCAGGACGCGCCTGCATGTATAGGAAGTTTCTGGAATGTTATCCATACTTCTATCCGCTGTCTGTTGTAGCCGAACCTTGTGATATCTGGTTTCATCGCGTGACGCGAATGGTGTAGAACTTTGTAGAAGACACGCGGGTCCCAGCGATCAGCGATCAGTCTGGAACATTCGACGACTGCTGTATAAAAGCCGACGCGCTTGACCCGCTGGTCAGAATTTTCGACGATCGCCGACTGTGTTCGCCGCTCTCGTTGTGCTTTAAGTGTAGCCTGTTTTGTGGGCACAGGTTCGCCCAATAAAAGCTAGTTTTGTCTTTCACAGTATTGCTAGTGTGTTCTTTAACTTCTCTACCACGTGACAATAAGATAGGTAATCATTGCGTAGGCGCGACCCTTTCATCTGGCTATAAGAGAAATTCTGTTATGTTAAGAGTAGAAACATAACTGATGCGCTCGTTCTTGTGTTGCTCTTCTTCTTTGTCCCTGTTTGTTTGCGAAAAAAAGTTATTTTTAAAGTATAGTGGAGGTGGAGGGGCGCACTTTCAGTGCGCATTCCCGCTTGTGTATATTAGCCCCTCGTGTTTGCAGAACTAAATTAGGCGTAAGAAACGTTTACAGGACATATCCGGCACCCCGCTTTCATGTCCGAGTCTGTCTGCTCCAAAAATATTTCGCGATGCATAAACAAATTGTCTCAAAGCTTCACTCTGAGAACTTTAAACTAGCGAAGGAGCAGCGGCGATTAGGCAAGCGAAGAGGAAAAAAAAAGAGAAAGGAAAGTCCGTGCTTGCACCTTGTGTAATGCCGGGTGTGAGTATGTTGTGGTCCACACATTTATAGCATCGCTTTACATTCCCTCTTCACCTTGGCTTACACTTACTTCCTAGAGGAACCTCAGAGAAAACGAACAGCATTATGCATCATTAAGGTTCTCTGTACCTTTGCAGCGCATAAAGAGATTGATTTTTCTATCTTCCTTGTCATTTTATTTTGGTCATATAAACGCAAAACTAAGTTGTCTCACTGAGGTCCATGCACTGCTCAGTCCCGGTCACTCAAAAGCATGAATATTTTGGGGGCTGACGAATAATATATTTGTGTGTTTGAAATTTGAGTAAATAAATTAATTAGTTAATTGGACAGCCGTAACAGAACACGCGAAGTTTCTAGCGCACACGCCTGCTTCGCCAGAACACGTTTGTGTGACTCCATCACGAATATCCCGACACGAGACAACGGTAACCTGGCTCAGCTTAGCCTTCACAAATTTATTTGCCTTCCGCCTCGGATGGGTGCTGCTTGTCGCGACTGCTGCAGCGACGAAACCATGCCTGATAGAACGGAGCGCGGCTGCAGTACACGCCTCATTGACGACGCCTCTTACGCTGTCTTACGTTGTATACGCTGTCGCACTACACTGCTTCAATACTAATCACGTTAGCGTTGGTACTGGTTCCTCGATGGTTTCTGCAAGAATTATCGAAAAATTAATAGCTTTCACGCAAAATAATTTGCAGTCCTTCAACTGAGTTTGTGTGGTGGAGCGTCATGGTCTTTAGAACGACACATGCTGGGCCTGCGAGAATGTCAAGAAATAGAGCCTTGTCACTTGCGGCATAGGTTGGTCCGCATAGACGAACAACACACAACGCCTACGCTGTATGCATTTAAATGCAAGTAATTACCCGAAATTTTCCCACTAGAGCAGCTCAGACGAACAGATATGCCACGCTGCCATGTTTCTGTCCTTTTGTACTGACCAACATTACGCGGTCAGCCGGCGTTCTCGCAGCACTACCTAGGGAGCGCCACAGAGCTACCAAATACGGACGGTGCCAAGTATACACCTTGGGATTTAGGACAAGAAAGTGCTACCGGTCTGTCACAAAGTGTGCTCCCACACGGCTTATGCGTGGTATACTCCAGGTGTAGCGCCTAACGGTGGAGGGTTCAACCACGCACAATTATGCTCAATATGGAAGTTTTCGGCAATGTTAAGAAGTCGAAGAGTGCCTGCCACATGGGAGTCCACTTAAACAATCACAATTAGGTTCTGATGCAGCACGTCAACTCGATTACTCACTCTTTAAGGCTGATTTTACACGAATTCATATGTTATGCGTAACTGTTGTAACCAAACCGGCAAATTTAGTTACGCCCTTAAAACAAAATTGCAAGATTAGTTACGGCCTTAAAAGTGGATGACAGTGTAAATCGGCCTCCACCTTGGACCCGCAACGCCGTTAGGGGTGTAAAAGTTATATACCGCTTTACACGCTCATAACTGTTTAACGGTGTGAACTATTCTAATGTAGTTAGCAAACGTCCAGTAAAAAAAAAAAAGGGCTATTGTGATTCGTCAATATTGCCGTGGTATATGTCTCTGGGCAGATTTGAACTCACTCAAGTGGTTATATTGCAATTGCGAGCCATTGAAGATGCATTGCCCCCTGAGTGCAAGAATGAACTGGGACTTGGGCATTTTTTGTCGCGCTTTAAAATTGTTTTGTCATATTTTTATTGTGTGTTGCCTGAGGTCAGTTAAACCGCGTCATAGAAAGATCTTTGGTAATTTTCTTGTTTATAAGAAATCAGAAATTGAATCGGCAGTAAAGTATTTACCACCCTATGCTTATGGCGGAACGCGAATGTTAAATCACCAAGCGATGAAACGACAAATCGGAAAACCTCCTGATACGCGAGGCCGGTTTCACTGTGCTCCATTCTATGCTTAGGTCCCACTGGGGTTATTGCAGCCGCTCGAAGTGGTTCGATGTGTCACACGGAATTATTGGGGAAGAGCTTTAACAAAAGCGGCATTTCATACGGTCGTCTACTTCTGATTAATGAATTCGTTTAGCCGATCCGACTTATCCCGGGAAAACGGGTAATTGTGAGCATACGTTCGACGAATCTTTAGACAATTATTGTTTTTTGCCCATTGACCTTACAGGAGAGATGGCAGGCCTACTGAAGTTGACAAAGCCCACTGTGGTATACTGCGACATGCAGAATGTGGCAAAAGTCACAGATGTCTCCAAGGATGTGCCGTCAGTGAAGGTATGGCATTTTCGTGCTTCTCGCGGTCGAGCATAGACTGCAGGTGGCCTCTTTATTGAATCCTTGCAAAGAAAACGTGCAATATTTTGAGCATTGAGCGAGGGCGACATTGCTAAAGAAAGCCTTTCCCATACGACGACTTCACATAAATTTGGGCTACCGAATCCACTAAATGCGATAGATATATTGAAGATGCTCGGAACCCGCAGCTGTGGCTCAGCGGCTATAGTGTGGCGTTGCCAAGCACGAGGTAGCGGGATGAAATACCGGCCGCGGCGGCCGCATGTCGATGGGGACGAAATGCGAAAACGCCCGTGTCCCCTACGTTGGACGAACGTTGAACATTCCCCCGTAGTCAAAATTAATCAGAAGTCTGCGATTACGACGTGCCTCATAATCAAATGGTGGTTTTCGCAAGTGAAACCATTTAATTAAAATATTAAGATACTCGCACATGTCTCTGACGAATCTAAGAGTCTTTCACTCTGAAGCATGTTTAAAGGGGCCCATAATGACACCTCAAGCTTGGTGAAAAAACACAGTCAGCGGATAGCATGCTACGCTGCTGTGAACATCTCAGCCAAATTTTTCAGCCGTGCGCGACCCGTGAATTTCGCAGGAGGAGCGCGATGTCGCCTTTCTCTAAAACGCTCTCCGTTCAACAGACGCCTGCTCCTCGGTCTTTTCTGGACGTATTGTTTCGTGATATAGTGGATTCCCCTACGCGGCTGCTATTGGCCGATAGCTGACGTTAATCAAGAAGGCGCTTCCGACAATGTGGCTCGCCATACCATTCTTACAAACCTGTCTCACGAACTGTGGTTGAAATATTTACAATTACAGACGCGCCTTTCTAAGAACCACACGGCCACAATAGGCATTGGCTCACTCAGAACTCCGACGTTACCTACCCGCAACAAAGGAACCCCTTAGAACGACAGAAAGCTGAGCTAGTTGGCAAGAATTCATTATGCAAAAAGGTGAGGCGTGCAGACAGGACACAAGAGAAGTGGACAACGCCGACTATCAACTGTCGGTGCTTTACATAAGGAACAGAATAAGTGCCTTTACAGCTATATCTCACGTAGACCGGCACATGTACCCGACTGACACGTGGTGATACCATTCCAGAGCTTGCGCAGATGAGTTTTGTATCTTCTTACTTCTTTTCGCCTTAGTGCCCCTTCAGTTGATAGTCGGCATTCGTGTTGTCCACTTCTCTCTTCTTGTGTCCTGTCTGCACGCCTCATCTTTTTGCATAAAGGAACCCCACAAGGTGCTGTTCTATCACCCATGCTTTCCAACATCGCTATGATGAAATTACCTGGAAAACTAAACGCAGTACCGGGAATCAGGCATGCAACATACGCCGATGACATCACTACCTGGGCCACCACTGGTTCCAAAGGAGAGAAACAAGACGCCCTTCAACAAGCGACCGACGTCGTCGAGCAATATGCAAAAACAAGTGGTCTCCGGTGTTCCCCCGAGAAGTCAGAACTATTAGTCGTTCGACAGAAATCACGAAGACAACTCAGCAAAATAATCCGCATCACACTCACCCTCGACGGCAAAGAAATACCCAGAGTAAACCCCGACCGCATTCTCGGCCTCCACATACAGCAGGATGGCGGAGGTGAATGCACCATCCAACGTCTCAAGCAGGCCACCTTCCAAATCATGCCAATGCATGGTCAGCCGCATACCCACCAAACAATACGGACTGAAAGAAGACGGCATTACACAGCTCGTCCAGGCCCTGACAATGAGCCGCATTGCCTACGCTGCTCCGTACTTACCCCTCACTCCCAAGGAGATAGATCAACTAGACGTGCTTCATCAGAAAGCATACAACCAAGCGCTCGGCCTACCACCGGGAACAGCGACACTCAACCTTGGAGCCCTAGGAATCTATAATACAATAACAGAAATTATAGCGGCCCACCTCACAAGTCAACGAGAACGCCTAGCCCTCACAACAACAGGAAGAACAGTCCTAGCGCGCCTAGGCTACCCCACACACGGTAAAGGCCACGAACAAGCAATCTATCTGGCCCCCAACTACCGGGAGCACATCAAGGTATCTCCTATCCCCAGAAGCATGCACCCAGAACATCGTGCCTGTCGTCGCCAAGCTCGCTCAATGACTCTACAGACAAAATATGGCAGTCTCCCCACTACACTATACAAAGATGCCACGCAGTACCCCTAAAAAGTAGCAATGATGGCCAGCATTGTCGACTATAACCTTCAAGGGGTGGTCTCGATGACGGTCCTCACTGCCAGCGCCCTCGTAGTGGAGGAGACAGTCATCGCCTTGGCCATCACCTCTATGGGACCAACGAGTACGTCACAATTATTACTGGCTCCTAGGTAGCTTACCATAGCTACGCGAGGGGCAGAATATCTTCAATCGCCCACCGACTCCTCAAACAAGCCTCCCAATTCCCAGACGTAGAAATAGTATGGACTCCAAGACACGAGTTCCTCCGTGGAAATTAGCGTGCACACGCTGTAGCCCGAGCTCATGGCTTCCGGGCGCCACAAAGGAAGGATACGGCCGCATCTTTGGAGCCCGTACCTTTACAATACAACGCTATACTGCAACACCACATACTGAACAGATGACAATACCCACCTCCGCACAAGACCCTCTCACGTAAAGATGCCGTAACATGGCGACAATTACAAACCAATACATACCCCCCGTTTAAGCACACTACAAGCAATACACCCTACACTATACTCATACAAATGTACCCTTTGTTACGACATATCATATTGACCGGAAATAAAGACGGGGAAGCGGGAGAGAACACATAAACAACACGGGCGGTAACTTCAGTTTGGCCTAGTTGTTGGCCTAGTTGGCCTAGAGACGTTGTTGTTTATGCGTTCTCTCCCGCTGTCGCCGTCTTTATTTGCGGTCAATATGATATGCAGTAAACACCAACTATGCCAAACTGAAGTTCTTCCTTTGTAACGACTACACCTCCCTATATCACACCACATAGACGTGCCCCAACGTGAAGGCAGCCCCGCAAATACCCAACCCACACCCGAGCAGTGGCAGGCCGTGCTGACTGGAGCGAACCTTTGTAAGCAGCAGCAACTGGTGCAGTGGGCCCGGGAGACAGCAAGAGCCGCAGTAGCCCTCGACTAAGGGCGCCTCCCGCACAAACCGAGAGACATCTGCTTGTCCTTTCTTTTTTAATAAATGTTTTTCCTCCTCTTCCTCCTTAACGGCCTACAACGAGAGCCGGAGGGGGGGGGGCGCTCACTGTGAGCTCTTGCTTGTCGAGAAGTGCCTCGTCCCCCTTGCATCTTTATAGAACAAACGCGACAAATGCAGCTGCTACGATCTCATTTTTCACTCCTGTGTGTATACGTGCAGGCACTGGTGGCAGCTGGTGAATACTGCGGTGCGGTCAACGTGGCTGCACTGAAAGATACACCCCGGAGCCACTTCAAGAGTCCGGCGCCCGCGAGCCCGCATGACGTGTTCACCGTGTTCCAGTCGAGTGGCTCCACAGGGCTGCCCAAGGCGGGCCTTATCACACACCGCAATTTCATCGCGGAGCTTGTGACCTTTAGGTGAGTCACAAGTGCCATTAGGCTAACTTGCCATACCATGGGCAGACCTGCCTACAGTTTAGCCCATGTTGACCCTTGTCTTGTGTAGTAGTGCAAAATCCTGTTTTAATGCTGCGTTGATTGAGTGATCGTCAGGTAAATGTCGTAGTTTCCAGTAGCTCGGGATAACACAGCGTACTGACACACCGATGTTGTTTATCTTGTTTCGGTGACCGTTTTTTCGCCATCTAACCACAGCTACAATGCCATCGCTTGGCGCAAAACATACCCAAGGTTTCCAGGTTATTGTCGCCGTTTCGACAGCTAAGCAGCCTTACCTACTCACACTGCCCACGCGAGGCGTATAATGGGCTGTACACAGTATAAAGTAAGCCAGCACCAGGCGGGATTGTTAGGCTGCTAAAAGTGAATTTTGTGCGTCAAGAACAAAGACAAGAATGAATTAGAGGCCTTGAACTTCCTAAATATACGTGCCATGCATTTTCGCCAAAACGCAAATATCTTACAAGGAGATGTGCTCGGCCTATATCAATAAGAAAAACGAAATGTTGAGCATTTGTGATGTTACAAAAGTGCCAGAAGTTTAACATGGCCGTCTGATGATATTGCTGGATTAGTGCCGGCTTAATGCAACCGGCGCACTGCTCACATCCATGTTGAATGTCCACTATCCCTTACCGAGACGTCACATTAGTGAAACTGGGGTGAAAACTCGCAAGCTTTCGGAATGCTGCTTGGAAGAAGTGCTATTTTGTGTCTACTGGATGCAAAGAAATTAAGACACAAGAAAAGCAGACAAACACTAAACGCAAGAGAGACGACGGGTTACTGAAAATTCAACATATTGTTACACGAGGACTGTAAGGGTCAACCCTCAGAATTTTCTTACCCATAAAAATGATATTATGCGGATCGAATGAAGAGTTGCAATAGTGGCGCATACACTCTCACACATTTGAAGAGCATTTTTCAGAAGGTGTTTTGCAGCCGAGAAGATGTTTGATGAAAAAACGTATTTTAAGGCCCATATCGAGCGAGTGCATTTCAAGGTCGAAAAAATGCAGATGCACAGTTATGTGTTGACGCTGGGTGGTCAACACTGGGCTAACGTCGGATGCTGAAGCACAGTGTTGAACATAGACTCGGATTTGAGTGAGCTTCGAGAAACGAGGACCCATACAGGCAGAAATCTTCTTGGAAAGCACGCAGCGCATTATCTAAGATTCACAGTGAAAATAGGGAAGCAACACCAGACGATCTCGACATTCATGGACTCAAAGTTGTGTCCCTTACCTAGGTACACTTTGTGGCGCAAAATGCATTTCTTCAAAAGGGACAGAAAGAAAGAACAGAATGAAGCGCCAATGAAGCGCCATTGGCGCTTCACGGTCTTTCTTTCTTCTGTCCCTTTTCAAGAAATATGTTTTGCGCCATAATGTGTACCTAGAAAATCTAAGCACCAACTTGCGCAAGAAGAAGTCCCTTTGGTTGTGCCTCTAGTCGCTGTGAATGAGGTTGTACGGCAAGAAGGAACCGTCGACGTCGACAGATGTTAGTACTGAAGTGTTGTAGCACTTGGGAAGATCCGATGGCGGAACCAACACCGGTATCCTTGATTTCTCCCTGCAGAGAACTCCCAATGTTGGTTTGAGTCCAGGAATCCTTCGTTTCTTTGTCCAAGACCAATTGACACTTCCCACCTACCTTTTCGGCTACTGGACCTTTATCAGTGGCGGCAATTCGTTGCTGTGCATTTTGAATTAACTCAGTGTTTGTAATTAGAGTTTCGCCAAACTTTCTACCTTCTTTACAGTTTTTTTGTGGGTAACGCCAACTTAGTGCACAACTATCCGAGGTCTCCTTGTAGGCTGTCCTCAGAGAAGGTAGCTTGAGCCTACCTGGCTGAAGCATTATGGTATCCTGAAAAGGCGTCGATCACAGCCTTCAGTAGAGAAAAGTTGCAGTTTAAAACACGACAGCTTCTAGCCACGTTTCGCAACGAGTGGTGATGGGCTCAGGCAGAAGGGTACCTCCGGCAACTTCCACTTGTACGAGCACCTGCCAGAAGGCACCTTCAATGACACGACCTTGGCTGAAGCAGTCTAAGCTCGTTAACGTCCTTGAAGTGTTTCGTCAGTTTTTCGCAAACGCGCTGAAATGAATGTGCTGGGCCTGTGACCTGCACCATATGCGGGTAGGTCTTCGACAGATGAGCATTGTTGTGCCTGTAGGCTGTGGCGTCTGTGTAGAGCAACGTAACCTTAGCGTCTTCGACACCTATCGGGTTGAACTCAATTGAATTCCGGGGTTTTACATGTGGAAACCATGATTTGATTATGGGGCATGTCGTAGTGAAGAAGTCCGGATTAATTTTGGACACCAGGGGATCTTTACCTTGCCCCCAATGCACCGGATACGGGCGTTTTTTTTTCGCATTTCGTCCTAGTGAAAAAGCAGCCGCCGCGGCCAGGATTTGATCCCGAGACCTCGTGCTTAGCAGCGCAACACCACAGCTGCTGAGCGACCGCGACGGCGTCCTGTAGGGTCTGGTTTCAGAGTCTTTTAGGAACTGGTTAACAAAGTACGCTTTACGTTCCCCATTTGTTCGCTCCAAAGGCGTTGCGCCTACTAGGAAAAGCCTTGTCTTCTCGTCTGCTGCAAGCTTCTGGGCTACAAAGTGAGCCACAGAGAACTCCACGCTTGTCGTCTCATCTAGGAATCAGGAGTCGCCAAGCTCTTCTTTAATTATTTTTAATGTTTGTTCATATAAAGGACGGAGGCAGCTATTCCGCAATGTAGTCTCATATGGCACGCTGTGGTTGAAATATTTACGTAGGAATTGTTCCAGCACAGGATTTTCATTTCAACCGCACGGAGAGGCTGAACGCGGGCTCTCTGTGCGGCCATTCACAGCCTCTCCATCTACGGTGGTGTAGTTCGGAGAGTCAAGTCTCTACTGCGGAATTTGTTTATTATTTTTATTTATGCATACAATAATGCAGGCGTGGCCCCAGCAGGAGTGGCATACAAATGATAATAAAAGATAATAACATCAGCAGACGTAAATTACCAGCGCGCAGAATATCAATCCAGTCCATCAACTGCAAGTACAAAGCAGGGAAATAACGCTCGATCATGTAATGAAGGAATTTTCAAAACAAATAAAGAGAGGAACATATGTAGAAATGAGTCATAAATACAGTTTAAGCGAAGTAAAAAGAATAACGCAAAAATAAACTTGGTTATCAATTCAAAAGGGAACAATGATATCAATAACCCAGATGGTCAATGGAATCAATAGTGGTGAGTAGCAACTGAAGTAAATTGTTCCAATCCGTAATGGTGCGTGGGAAAAAAGAATAAAGTCGTTAGTTCTGGCATTCATCATCATCATCATCAGCCTGGTTACGCCCACTGCAGGGCAAAGGCCTCTCCCATATTTCTCCAATTACCCCGGTCATATACTTATAGTGGCCATGTTCTCCCTGCAAACTTCTTAATCTCATCCGCCCACCCATCTTTCAGCCGCCGCCTGCTACGCTTCCCTTGGAATGCAGTCCGTAACCCTTAATGACCATCGGTCATCTTCCCTCCTCATTACATGCCTTGCCCATGCCCATTTCTTTCTCTTGATTTCAGCGAAAATGTCATTAACTCGCGTTTGTTCCCTCACCCAATCTGCTCTTTTTCTTGTCCCTTAACATTACACCCATCATTCTTCTTTTCATAGCTCGTTGCGTCGTCCTCAATTTAAGTAGAACCCTTTTCGTAAGCCTCCAGGTTTCTGCCCCGTATTGAGTAGTGGTAAGACGCAGCTATTATAAACTTTTCTCTTGAGGGATAATGGCAACCTGCTGTTCATGATCTGAGAATGCCTGCCAAACGCACCTCAGCCCGTCCTTATTTTTCTGATTATTTCAGTCTCATGATCAGGATCCGCGGTTACTACCTGCCCTAAGTAGATCTATTCCCTTACCACTTCCAGTGCCTCGCTACCTATCGTAAACTGCTCTTCTCTTCCGAGACTGTGAAACATTAGTTTTCTGCAGATTAATTTTTAGACCCACCCTTCTGCTTTGCCTCTCCAGGTCAGTGAGCATGCATTGTAATTTGTCTCTTGAGTTACTAAGCAAGGGAATATCATCAGCGAGTCGCAAGTTACTAAGGTATTCTCCGGTAACTATTGTCCTCAATTCTTCCCAATCCAAGTCTCTGAATACCTCCTGTTAACACGCTGTGAATAGAATTGGATAGATCGTACGAAGGACTACGGTGGCTGTGGAGCCGCTATAGATATCTTTCAGTATTTTTACATACGGTCGTCTATACCCTGATTCCATAATGCCTCCATGACTGCTGAGGTTCCGACAAAATCAAACGCTTTTTCGTAATCGACGAACGCTATATATAAGGGTTGGTTATATTCCGCACATTTCTCTGTCACCTGAGTTATAGTGTGAATATGGTCGATTGTTGCCTCGCCTTTACGGAATCCTGCCTGGTCCTTTGGTTGACAGAAGTGTAAGGTATTCCTGATTCAATTTCCGATTACCTTAGTAAATACTTTGTATCCAACGCACAGTAAGCTGATCGGTCTATAATTTTTCCAGTCTATGGCGTCCCCTTTCTTATGGATTAGGATTATGTTAGTGTTCTTCCAAGATTCCGGTACGCTCCAGATCATGAGGCATTGCGTTTACAGGGTGACCAGTTTTCCTAGAACAATCTGCCCACCATCCTTCAACAAATCTGCTGCTACCCGATCCTCCCCAGCTGCCTTCCCCCTTTCCATAACTCCCAAGGCTTTCTTTACTCCTTCCGGCATTATTTGTGGGATTGCAAATTCCTCTAGACTATTCTCTCTTCCATTAGCGTCGTGGGTGCCACTGGTACTGTACAAATCTCTATAGAACTCCTCAGCCACTTGAACTATCTCATCCATATTAGTAATGATATTTCCGGCGTTGTCTCTTAACGAATCCATCTGATTCTTGCCAATTACTAGTTTCTTCTATACTGCTTGTAGGCTTCCTCCGTTTCGGAGAGCACGTTCAATTCTATCCATATTATGCTTCCTTATATCAGCTGTTTTACGCTTGTTGATTAACTTCGAAAGTTCTGCCAGTTTTATTATAGCTGTAGGGTTAGAGGATTTCATACATTGGCGTTTCTTGATCAGATCTTTCGTCTACTGCGATAGCTTACTGGTATCCTGTCTAATGGAGTCACTACCAATTTCTATTGCACATTCCTTAATGATACCTATAAGATTGTCGTTCATTGTTTCAACACTAAAGTCCTATTCCTGGGTTAAAGCCGAATACCTGTTCGGTAGCTTGATCCTGAATTCCTCTATTTTCCCTCTTACCGCTAACTCATTGATCGGCTTCTTATGCACCAGTTTCTTTCGTTTCCTCCTCAAGTCTTCCGTTCCCTCCTCAATTCGATTTCTTACCATCCTATGGTCACTGCAGCGCACCTTGCCGAGAACGTCCACATATTGTATGATGCCAGGGTTAGCGCAGATAATAAAGTCTATTTCATTTCTAGTGTCGCCATTCGGGCTCCCCCACGTCCACTTTCGGCTATCCCGCTGGCGAAAGAAGGTATTCATTATCCGCATATTATTCTGTTCTGCAAACTCTACTAATAACTCCCCCCTGCTATTCCTAGTGCCTATGCCATATTCCACCACTGCCTTGTCTCCAGCCTGCTTCTTGCCTACCTTGGCATTAAATTCGCCCAGTATTATAGTGTATATTGTTTTGACTTTACCCATCGGTGATTCCACGTCTCAATAGAAACTTTCGACTTTCTGGTCATAATGATTGGATGTAGGCGCGTAGGCCTGTAGGACCTTCAATTTGTGCCTCTCATTGAGTTTCAGAACAAGACCTGCCACCCTCTCGTAAATGCTATAGAATACCTGTATGTTACCAGCTATATCATTATTAATCAGGAATCCAACTCCTAGTTCTCGTCGCCCCGCTAAGCCCCGGTAGCACAGGACGTGCCCGCTTTTTATAACTGTATATGCTTCTTTTGTCCTAACTTCACTGAGCCCTATTATATCCCATTTACTGGCCTCTAATTCCTCCAATAGCACCGCTAGACTCACTTCACTAGATAACGTTCTAGCGTTATCCTAGGATAACTGCTCATCCTGTCAGGATGAGCAGTTCACCGGAGAATGCGCGAGTGAAGCAGAAACGCGCAATCATTCCGTACATCGACGTTATCTCGCACAGACTGAACAAGATTGGCAATAACGCAAATATAAGCGTCATCTTTTCAGCGGCAATCAAGCTGTCCAACTTGTGCAAGGCCAGCTACTGTGGTTCTGAGAAGCGCAGTTGCCGGACAAATCACAACGAAGGATACGTTCTTCGTGAGAAGAATATCGTGTATGAACTGCCCTTGTCGTACGGCAAAGAATACGTCGACCAAACAGGAAGGTGCGTAAATGACAGGTTGCGTGACCACGCAAATAATGTGCGAACTGGAGGACTGGGGCATCTGACTTTTCACTGCAGCAAGCATGGGTGCAGTCCCATTTATAAACAGTGCACGGTGACAGGAAGAAGCGCAGCGCAAACAACACGTGAGATTATTAAGCGGTGAAGATCGCTAGTTTAGGGAGCGCTTGTGTTAGCGGGCCTTCAATCGATATTTCAAAAAAAAAGAATTCGATTTTTTAAACGAGACGCAGGGGCTGGTCTGATCGAGATGAGATTTTGATCTTGCAATTACAAAAAAAAATTTTATGCTATGCATGGTCGTTCTTTCATCTTTGATATCATCTTAACTTTCCATTACACATGTCTCGTTGCTGTCTCATTTGATTGAAAATCAGTACATAGCGCATGCGTGCGGTGGAGTGTGTTACCTATATATATGTGTACCGCTTCGTGGAGTAAAACAATTGTTGGAAGTTAGCGCTGTGTCCGCGTCTTGCCACTGTCTTTCGTTCCTTTTCGTGCGCTAAAAAACTCGGTCATTAAGGGTTACGGACTGGATTCCAAGGGAAGGGAAGCGTAGCAGGGGGCGGCAGAAAGTTAGGTGGGCGGATGAGATTAAGAAGTTTGCAGGGACGACATGGCCACAATTAGTACATGACCAGGGTTGGAGAAGTATGGGAGAGACTTTTGCCCGGCAGTGGGCGTAACCAGGCTTATGATGATGATGATAATGATGATGATGATGAGAAGCGCAGAGTAGACTGCTTGACGGGCATCAGAGCACTAACGTAGACTGGATCGGCGTAGTGTGACTGAACCAGAGTGCGGAATCTGTCTAGGTATACCTTGGGACACACGTACTTATGCGGATACGCGGGGGCAGCGCCGCTTCCATCACTGGTGGTTGCCGGATATCCAACTGGAAATAATTCACAAACAAAACAGTAGATTCATAAAGTCACTTATGAAGTCAGAAGGTAGATGCATAGGGCCCGCAGCCGGGAGGAGGAGGCTAGTCGCAAAGTCCCCCTTTCCCACTTCGCATGAAAGTGGCCTGTGTTCGTGCTGAATTTGGCCAAAGCTGCCGCGCGGCATTGGCCAAGTCACGGAGCACAATCCGCTAATGTTTGCCATGTTTACGAAGAGCTTTCTTCTGCTGCGTTTAGCTCAGAAGCTTCTATTCATTTTTTAACGCACTAGGACACGATACTGCAATTATGAATTATTATGAAAAATACTTATATAGCAAACCGTCGTTAACTATCAGTATTCACACGCAATATTTTGCACTTAGTAACTTCGGGAAAGAAGTAGCTTTGAAATTCCTAACTTGTGGTTATGTTTAGAGCTACAGTTTAACTAGTCCACAGATATTGTGGGCTGTAGTATAAAGAAAATAACTTCCTAGCACCATCAATCGTTTATTTTGTCTATGTGTTGTGAGGTGGATCAACTCAAGGTGGCCGATTTCTCAGTCATCGAAAACTCAACACAATTAAAAGTTGAACGTTTTCCTTTTAATTCACACATTCCGTAGGGCAAAAAGACACCTACATGTAGTGCGAAAATGTCCATCTGTTGATTCACAACTAAAATTTGTACATAATGAGCGCACATAGATTCCACAACGTCCAAAGCAATGCGAAAATTAGCCATCACAGGCTGGTTACCCGAAACTTGACTATCGCGTATCTTATGACGGCGAGACATGTTGTGGCTTAGACAAAGAATCTAGAGTACAATATTACACGTATTTCATTGACGGTATGCGAAGAAAGGACCCACAGAATTTTAAACTGGCTACATCAATTTGCATAAACAGGAAGTAGCTAATCATCATCACCATCATCATCATGATTGTTATCATCATCAACATCATCCTATTTTATGTCCACTTCAGGACGAAGGCTTCTCCCTGCGATCACCAATTACCCCTGTCTTGCGCCAAAGATTCCAACTAGCGCCCGCGAATTTCCTAATTTCATCGCTTCACGTAGTCTTCTGCCATCCTAGACTGCGTTTCCCTACTCTTGGTACCCCTTCTGCAACACTAATGGTCCAACGGTTATCAAACCTGCCCATTACGTCACCTGCCCAGCTACATTTCTTTCTCCTAATGTCCATTAGAATATCCGATACCCATTTGCTCTTTGATCTAAATCGCTCTATTGCTGTCTCTTTTTTTTTTCAGATTCAGATTTATTAGTTCCAAACAAAAAAGTAGTAATTACATAAGAAATATACAGACGAGGGTCCCAAAGTGAAAGAACTGTAGTGGGACCCTCGGTTAATACTAACAACATTGATGGTGACATCAATAGTCAGCAAATTAGCGTATTATAAACAACATCTACAGATCAGATACATCATTATACATGTCATTTACAATCAATCACGAAAAAGCACGTTATAACAGAAAGTCGGAAAAATGCATGGATGAAATACAACAAATGACATGTGAGATAAATGTCAGAGGTACACCGCTAGATCGTAGTTAAGTTAACGCAGTAAATGATGCTTAATGTGATTTTTAAAAATTGCAAGAGAAGTACAAGTTTTTATGGTTGATGGTAATTCATTCCAAAGAGAAATTGCAGCGAAGGAAGATGTTTTTTTGCCGTAATTGGTATGAACCATGGGTAACAAGAAATTGTTGTTAGCCGCAAATCTGGTCATATTTTTATTCTGCAAAAGGTCAGTTGCAATGAACGGATACATAAGGTTATTATGAAGCAACTTGTGGAGTAAGACGAGTATGTTAAACTGGAACAAATTATTAATACACAAGATATTATACGCGCGAAGTAACAAAGAGGCATTGGATTGCATGGAGCTAGAAGTGATAATGCGTATTGACTGATTTTGGATATGTTGAATTGATGATAAGTGACAAGCGTACGTTTTGCCCCATGAAACAATGCCGTAATTAATGTGACTATGAATGAACGCATAATACAACGCTAGCAGAGCCTCACGAGAAAAAAAAGGGCGAGCTTTAATTAATGCACGTATACCAAACGCAGTCTTGTGTTTGAGATGTTGGAAGTGAGAGCGAAATGTAAGTTTAGGGTCAAGATATATGCCAAGAAAAGTGACATCAGTGCTAACGGGAATTGAATGACTTCCAAGCTTTACTTCAGGAATAGAAGTTAAGGCCCTTTGAGCACTTTTGAATAACATAAATTTAGTTTTTGAAGGATTAAGAACTAAGTAATTGTTGCTACACCATTTTATAATGTTACTTAATGCGATATTTAACTTAGAAGTAAGAGTAGTAACAGATTTGTCAGATGAAGCTGTGGTTGTGCCATCTGCGTATAAAATGCAATGAACGCAGTTGGTGGAGTTAAGAGAATCAGGAAGATCATTAATATATAAAAGAAGAAGGAAAGGGCCCAGAACTGATCCCTGTGGTACACCTTGGTTAATACATTTTGTTACTGAGAAAGTATTTGCTGCATGTACTGTGTATGGCCGGTCACGTAAATAATTTTTTAAGAATGTTAGCGCAGGACCGGTTATACCATAAGAGTCAAGTTTATTAAACAGGGCTTGATGGTTAACCGTGTCATAAGCTTTACTGAAGTCTAAAAATACAGATCCGACTAAGTTTCCCGAGTCAATACATTTTTTTATGTAGTCAGTTAGAGATAGAACAGCTAGATTCGTGGAACTTCCTGGGCGGAAACCAAATTGATTGTTCTTTAGCAATTTAAACTTTGTTAAGTAGTTATTAAGACGTTTAACAAATAATTTCTCAATTAGTTTACTAAGGCAGGAAAGAATTGCAATTGGTCGCTAATTATTAACTGTATTTTTGTCGCCTTTTTTAAAAACAGGAATAATCTTTGCATTTTTTAAAAATGAAGGGAATGCACCTTTGAACATAAGGTTGATAATATTACAGAGCGTGTCGCAAACTAAATGCGCAACCAGTTTTAAATGCCTGACACAAATATTGTCTAAGCCAGGCCCTGTATTTTTAAGGTTAGCAATCGTGGAGCACACTTCATTTGGTGTAGCTGGTAACAAGAAGAATGATTGTGTCGTACGGCTCAAAATATTATGAAATTGCGCATGTACGTTGGTATTAGTGTAAACAGAAGAAAAGTAGTCCGAAAACGCGTTAGCAATTTCGTTGGGCTCAGAAAGAGTGAGACCATTGTAATTTATTTTGGTTATAGAGGCATCAACAGACGATTTGTTTAGAAAAGAGTTCAATAACTGCCATTGCTTTTTGGGGTTGTCCTTATTCTGATCAAATTTATTTTCATAGTACTTTTTTTTGCCTGTTTAAGTAAAACATTCAGTAATTTACAGTACCTACTATAGCGTCTAGCTAGTCTAGTATTAAAGGGCTGACGTTTACTTTTCTTGTACATGTTTTCCTTCTTTCTTAAACTTTCCAGAAGACCGTCCGTCATCCATGGGTTGCACGGATATTTATACTTTTTCCCACATTTAACAGTGCGTGTGTTAGTTGAAACGGCCAATAAAAATGAATTGCAGAATTTGTTTAGTGCTTCTTCGGGATCAGACAAAGAATTAATTGGCGACCAATGAGTTTTACTGATGGCTTCAATAAAGGTATCTGCACTAAATACGGAAGTAAAGTAGCTATTATCGTTCTCATGTATTTCATTGTTAAATGTAAGAAAAACAGGAAAATGATCGGTTATGTCAGTATTAATAACCCAGGAGCAAGGCGGTGGTGATATGTTAGATAACACGTGATCAATAAGCGTACTGCTCCCACGAGAGGCTACCCTAGTTGGGCAGTCAATGAGTGATTCAAAACCGAATCCAGTATGCCTAGCATTATTCGTTCCATCGCCCCCTTGCACGGTCTTTTATTTGGTCTCAGGCTTCTTTGTCAATCTCCAAGTCTTTGCCCCATATGTCAGCACCAGTAAAATGCACAAATTGTACACTTTCCTTTTCAATGATAATGCTAAGCTTCCAGTCAGGAGCTGACAATGCCTGCCGTATGCGATCCAACCCATTTTTATTCTTCTATGAATTTCACTCTCATGATCAAGGTTCCCTGTGATTAGTTGACCTAGATAAACGTACTCCTTCGCATACTCTAGGCGTGACTGGCGATCCTGAACTCTTGTTCCCTTGTCCGGCTATTCATCATTATCTTTATCTTCTGCATAATAATTTTCAACCCCAATCTTACACTCTCTCAGTTAAGGTCCTCAATCATATGTTGTAACTCGTCTGCAGTGTTGCTGAATAGAACTATGTCATCTGCAAACCGAAGGTTGCTGATATATTCACCGTCGACCTTTACTCCTAAGCTTTCCAAGTTTCACAGCTTGAATATTTTTTTACGAACACGCAGTGCATAGCATTGGAAAGATTGTTTATCCTTTTCTGACCCCTTTCTTTATTGGCTTCTTTCTACATTTCTTGTGCAGAATTAAGGTAGCTGTGGAATCTCCGTAGGCAATTTCCATGGTATTTACGTAAGCTGTCGGTACTCCTTTATTGTGTAATGCCTATATGACTGCTGGTCTCTCTATTGAATCAAATGCTTTTCGTAATCTATGAAAGTCATATTGAGAGGATTATTGCAATGTGCGAATATCTTGATTACCTGATTCATGACATGGATGTGTGCCATTGTAGAGCATTCATTTCTGAAGCCAGCCTGTTCCCTTGGATGACTAAAGTCCATTGTTGCCTTTATTCTATTGGAGATTATTTTGGTGAATATTTTATATAATACTGGGAGTAAACTAATGGGCCTATAATTTTTGAATTCTTTAACGTCTCCATTCTTGTGTATTAGTATACTGCTTGCATTCTTCCAGTTTACTGGGACCCTTGCAGTCGATGGTTGCCTCGTATAAACAGCTGCCAGTTTTGTAAACATTATGACTCCTCCATCTTTGATTAAATCGACTGTTATTCCATCTTCTCTTGCCACTATTCCTCGTTTCATGTCTTGTAAAGGCCTTCTCACCTCACCTCATGGTCAAGCACGGCATCAGCATTGCCACCGACAGCATTTTACCGCCGGGATTTAAAGGACTTGCATCGGCTTTCCGACTTCAGTGGGCACGGGAGAGCAGCGACGATGTTGTTGCTCAAAATCCCCTTCTGCTTTCATATGCAGTTAATCGCCTTATTCTTCGGATGGCTATCCGCGCCTGCGCTTGGACCAACTGCCCCTGCATCGACGCCGTTGCCGTTATCATCACCGCTCTTGATACCTTCGGCGACAGCGAGCGATTACGTCCAGTACGAGCTTTGCCCTGGTGCCACCTCCCCATCATGGTCAAGCACGGCATCAGCATTGCCACCGACAGCATTTTGCCGCCGGGATTTAAAGGACTTGCATCGGCTTTCCGCCTTCAGTGGGCACGGGAGAGCAGCGACGATGTTGTTGCTCAAAATCCCCTTCTGCTTTCATATGCAGTTAATCGCCTTATTCTTCGGATGGCTATCCGCGCCTGCGCTTGGACCAACTGCCCCTGCATCGACGCCGTTGCCGTTATCATCACCGCTCTTGATACCTTCGGCGACAGCGAGCGATTACGTCCAGTACGAGCTTTGCCCTGGTGACACCTCCCCATCAAGGTCAAGCACGGCATCAGCATTGCCACCGACAGCATTTTACCGCCGGGATTTAAAGGACTTGCATCGGCTTTCCGCCTTCAGTGGGCACGGGAGAGCAGCGACGATGTTGTTGCTCAAAATCCCCTTCTGCTTTCATATGCAGTTAATCGCCTTATTCTTCGGATGGCTATCCGCGCCTGCGCTTGGACCAACTGCCCCTGCATCGACGCCGTTGCCGTTATCATCACCGCTCTTGATACCTTCGGCGACAGCGAGCGATTACGTCCAGTACGAGCTTTGCCCTGGTGCCACCTCCCCATCAAGGTCAAGCACGGCATCAGCATTGCCACCGACAGCATTTTACCGCCGGGATTTAAAGGACTTGCATCGGCTTTCCGCCTTCAGTGGGCACGGGAGAGCAGCGACGATGTTGTTGCTCAAAATCCCCTTCTGCTTTCATATGCAGTTAATCGCCTTATTCTTCGGATGGCTATCCGCGCCTGCGCTTGGACCAACTGCCCCTGCATCGACGCCGTTGCCGTTATCATCACCGCTCTTGATACCTTCGGCGACAGCGAGCGATTACGTCCAGTACGAGCTTTGCCCTGGTGCCACCTCCCCATCATGGTCAAGCACGGCATCAGCATTGCCACCGACAGCATTTTGCCGCCGGGATTTAAAGGACTTGCATCGGCTTTCCGCCTTCAGTGAGCACGGGAGAGCAGCGACGATGTTGTTGCTCAAAATCCCCTTCTGCTTTCATATGCAGGTTGGTGCAGCCCCATGTCTTTATTGTAAACGTTCAAGCAACCGATGTCTCTTGCTCTTCCCGTGCCCAAGTGTTGTTTGTGATACCTTGAATGACTGTATATTTGTCGTTAAACTACTGATGGTAAGCGGTGACGTAAAACAAAACCCCGGTCCTCCCCAGCCTGACCCTAGCAAATCGCACAAGGAACCGCTTGACGCCATTAATGCCTTGTCGACAAAATTTGACAAGCGTCATGCGGAAGTAATGGAATCCTTGGCCGAGTTAAAGGAAAACAAAGGGGCACTTACGCAGAAAGTTTCAGATCTTACAGAAAGATTGGTAACTTTAGAATGTGTTCTTGAATCTATTGAAAATGCGTCGGCGCCAACTGAAATTAACCGCCTTGTTCATGAAACTGTTAGGAATAAAGGTGCCGTACTCAACTCAAGGCTCGACGAATTGGAAGATCGGTCTAGAAGGGACAATTTATTATTTTATGGCATAGCTGACAATGCTAATGAGACGTGGGCACAGTCCGAAGACTGTATTAAAGATCTACTGTCGCGTCATCTAAGCTTGAACGTTACCGATAATATGATCGACAGAGCGCACAGGCTGGGTTCCTTTGTGCAACTAAAGACACGCCCAGTTATTGTCAAGTTTGCGTCTTTTAAAACATGAGTTTGTTCTTTCTCAGAAAGCGAAGCTGAAAACAGCTGGCATCTCTGTAGGCGAAGACTTCTGCAGATCAACACGCTTGTCACGAAAAAAATTAATTGAATATGGAAAATCTAGCGGTCAACCTTTTTCACTGCGCTTTAACAAACTTATCATCAACAAAAAGCGCTAAATCTACTGCGCATCCACAGATAACGTTTGTGAAGTTGACTGCCCTCGTGAGTCACATGGTAATCGCAGCCCACCTTTAAACAATACTGGCAATTCGTCTGCGTAGCTATCTTCCCGCCATGCAAATGATGTGTCTCTTCTTTTTACCAATGTACGTAGTATGCTCAACAAGCGAGCAGCACTCTCGGCTCATATTGATTCATGTTCCGCTGATATTGTTATTCTATAAGAAACATGGCTTTCTGCAAAAGTTCAAAGCAGTGAAATCTTTGACTGTGAAAAGAAATACGCTATTTATTGATATGACCGCGATGTTCGTATCGGTGGTGGTGTCTTGATCGCTGTTCATGAAGAGTTTCCTTCCTCAAGTGTCCCAGTCGTGCCAGCTTTAGAAGCGGTGTGCGTGCGTATTACCATTGACAATAGGGATTGCATTTTTTGCGTGTGTTACAGACCCCCAACTGCACCCCGTTCTTTCTGTGATGAACTTCATGACGTCTTAAATGATATAGTTACGCGATACCCCACGTTGCCTTTTTTTCTGTTAGATTTCAACTTTCCAAACATATCATGGCACAGTGGTACCGCCACTATCGCAAAAAGTTCTTCGGAATGCGCACAGTTTCTTGGTGTTTGTTCGGATTTCAACCTCGCACAACTTGTTGATGAACCTACTCGTACTACTGCAGTTTCCGCTAATATCCTTGATCTCATTTTTACTACTACACCTGATCTGGTTTCCAAACTTGCATATATCCCTGGTTTATGTGACCACTTAATTATTCATTTCACTTTGCGTGCCCATGTTTCTACTAAAAAGAGCTTTAAGGTTGTTCGCGATTACAAGCACGCCGATACGGCTTCTATCAAGGCAGAAATGGAATCATTCACAGCCGCTTACATCCCCGGTTTTGACGAACGCTCAGTTGAGGATAACTGGCAACTTTTCAAAAATAAACTACTATCTTTAATTGACAGTTATATACCTCAACGAAAGATGCCCTCAAACACTACATCACCATGGTTCAACAACTCTCTTAAACGCCTGCGCAACAAAAAGAAACGGTTATTCCGCCGGGCTAAGCCATCAAATCTCCCCGCTCATTGGTCAACATACCGTCAAGTGGAAACTGAGTACATCCAAATGTCTAGTAACGCTAAAACTACCTTCTTTAATGTTACACTGCCCTCGTTTCTTCAAACGAGTCCGAGCAAGTTTTAGAGTGTTGTTAATGGCACTAAAACAAACATTGTGCTCTTAACTTGCCCTGATGACACCAGTGTTCCATCTAATCAATGTTGCAGCGTTTTGAATGAGGCGTTTGTCTTTTTCCTTAATGCCAATATCATCGTCAATTTACCGAGTGCACCAAGTTCAAACTTCCCTGTGATGGATCCCATAATAATTGACTGGGTTGGTATTAGCCGGCTAATCAATAATCTGCAGATTTCGTCTGCCAGTGGGCCTGATAGTATTAATTCAAAAATATTGAAATGCACTGAGGTGTTTTCATCTGCTATTCTTTCTAAAATTTTTGCGCAGTCGTTGCAGTATTCTTCGCTCCCGCGTGACTGGAAGAAAGGAAAGGTGGTTCCAGTCCCAAAATCAGGCAATGCGCATGCTCCCGAGAACTACCATCCCATTTCATTGACAAGCATCTCATGCAAACTTTTGGAACACATCATTTACTCTCATCTTGTTGAATTTTTGGAAACCAATTCATTTTTTCATTCCTGTCAACATGGCTTCAGAAAAATGTACTCGTGCGAAACCCAACTAGCTTGCTTTACTAATGATCTTTTTGCTGCATCTGACAATAACTTTGACGTTGACTGTATTTTCTTGGACTATGCTAAGGCCTTTGATACCGTAACACACGATCTACTAAACCTTAAACTCGATCAGCTTAACATTGATCCTTTAGTATTAGCCTGGATTAAGGACTTCCTTTCCAATCGAACTCGGTACGTAACTGCCAATAACGCTTCCTCTGCTTTTTAATCAGTTACATCAGGGGTCCCGCAGGGATCCGTCCTCGGGCCTCTGCTCTTTCTAATTTATATTAACGATCTCCCTGATTGCGTGAAATCGTCTTCAATTAACCTATTTGCCGATGACTGCGTAATATATCATAGGATTAGTGACCCCTCCGATTCCACTAAACTACAAGAAGACCTTAACAATTTATCTAAATGGTGCAATGCGTGGAACATGAAACTAAACACAAATAAATGTAAATATATGCGCATATCACGCCGCTCTAACAATACTGACACACGCATGTACTTTCTGAATAGCGCTCCTCTCAGTCAAGTTAATTTTTACAAGTATCTCGGCCTTTACATCACTCACGATCTATCATGGCACAAGCATGTTGAATTTATAACTTCTAACGCTAATCGCACGCTAGGCTACCTACGCAGAAACTTTTACGCCGTTCCTGCATCTTTAAAACTGACGCTTTACAA
Organism: Dermacentor variabilis; assembly: GCF_050947875.1. Classification (NCBI taxonomy): domain Eukaryota; kingdom Metazoa; phylum Arthropoda; class Arachnida; order Ixodida; family Ixodidae; genus Dermacentor; species Dermacentor variabilis. Next base: position 14,077,132 of record NC_134576.1, on the reverse strand, counting down.
AACACTCGTTCGATCAAAATTAGAGTATGCCTCGGCCATCTGGGATCCCCCTCAAATATCACTAACCCTCTCCCTCGAAGCCATTCAGAACCGCGCGTGCCGCTTTATTCTATCTAATTACTCTCGTCATGCTAGCGTAACACTCATGAAGCAAACCCTTAACATACCGGAACTTTCAGTACGTCGTGCATACAGTCGCCTCTGCCTTTTCCACAAGATTTACCACAACCCGGTATTAAAAGCAAAACTACTTACTCGTCCTTCCTACTTTTCATCCGGCAGCGATCACCTTCATAAAGTTTTCGTGCCATCTTGTCACACGAACGCGTACTATTACTCTTTTTTTACCTCGCGCCTGCAATGACTGGAACCACCTCCCCGCATCGGTCGCTACTATTATAGACTCATCGGGGTTCAAGACTGCTGTTCTCCATGCCATCTAACAAATGTTTTATTCATTCATCTGCATTTTTTTTTCTATGTATATGTACCACTCCTTTCTGTAGCGCCTACGGGCCTTGAAAGTATTTAAAATAAATAAATAAATAAATCGCTTGTTGTAGGAGGAGTTTCTGTATCTAGTTCATTACTATTTGTAGTGGAGGTATCCTGACATCTCTGGGTACTGTATAGGTCAGTATAGAACTCTTCCGCTACATTTACTATACCTTCGACATGGCTGATGATATTACCATCCTTATCTTTGAGTGCATACATCTTCGTTCGTCCACTGCCAAGTTTCATCCTCAATGATTTCAAGCTGTGTCCGTTTTTTACGGCTTCTTCCGCATTTCTCACGTAATAGTTTCGAATATCGTCTATTTTCGCCTTGCTGATCAGTTTTGACAGTTCCGTGAACTCTATCTTATCTTGTGACTTCGACACTTTAATTCTTTGTTGTTTCTTTATTAAGTGCTTTGTTACTTGGGAGAGCTCGCCTATTGGTTGCCTTGGTGCCTTGCCTCCCACTTCCATTGCTGCCTCTGAAGCCAGCCTAGTTACAGTTTCACGCATTAAGTGTATGTCATCATCGTCCCTCTGTTCTAAGGCTGCATTTTTTTTGCAAATCATCATCATCATCAGCCTGGTTACGCCCACTGCAGGGCAAAGGCCTCTCCCATGCTTCTCCAACTACCCCGGTCATGTATTAATTGTGGCCATGTTGTCCCTGTAAACTTCTTAATCTCATCCGCCCACCTAACTTTCTGCCGCCCTCTGCTACGCTTCCCTTCCCCTGGAATCCATTCTGTAACTCTTAACGACCATCGGTTATCTTCTCTCCTCATTACGTGTCCTGTCCATCCGTATTTCTTTTTCTTGATTTTAACTAAGATATCATGAACTCGCGTTTGTTCCATCACCCAATCTGCTCTTTTCTTATCCCTTAACGTTACACCTATCATTCTTCTTTCCATAGCTCGTTGCGTCGTCCTCAATTTAGGTAGAACCCTTTTCGTAAGCTTCCAGGTTTCTGCCCCGTACGTGAGTACTGGTGGGACACAGCTATTATAAACTTTTCTCTTGAGGGACAATGACAACCTGCTGTTCATGATCTGAGAATGCCTGCCAAACGCACCCAAGCCCATTCTTATTCTTCTGATTATTTCAGTCTCATGATCCGGATCCGCAGTCACTACCTGTCCTAAGTAGATGTATTCCCTTACCACTTCCGGTGCCTCACTACCTATCGTAAACTGCTGTTCTCTTCCGAGACTGTTAAACATAACTTTAATTTTCTGCAGATTCATTTTTAGACCCACCCTTCGGTTTTGCCTTTCCACGTCAGTGAGCATGCATTGTAGTTGGTCCCCTGAGTTACTAAGCGAGGCAATATCATCAGCAGATCGCAAGTTACTAAGGTATTCTCCATTAACTCTTATCCCCAATTCTCCCCAATCCAGGTCTCTGAATACCTCCTGTAAACACGCTGTGAATAGCATTGGAGAAGTCGTATCTTCCTGCCTGACGCCTTTCTTTATTGGTATTTTGTTGGTTTCTTTATGGAGGACTACGGTGGCTGTGGAGCCGCTATAGATATCTTTCAGTATGTTTACATACGGCTCGTCTACACCCTGATTCAGCGATGCCTCCATAACTGCTGAGGTTTCGACTGAATCAAACGCTTTCTCGTAATCAATGAAAGCTATATATAAGGGTTGGTTATATTCCGCACATTGTTCTATCACCTGATTGATAGTGTGAATATGGTCTATTGTTGAGTAGCCTTTACGGAATCCTGCCTGGTCCTTTGGTTGACGGAAGTCTAATGTGTTCTTGATTCTATTTGTAATTACCTTAGTAAATACTTTGTAGGCAACGGACAGTAAGCTGATCGGCCTATAATTTTTCAAGTATTTGGAGTCCCCTTTCTTATGGATTAGGATTATGTTAGCGTTTTTCCAAGATTCCGGTACGCTCGAAGTCATGAGGAATTGCGTATACAGGGTGGCCAGTTTCTCTAGAACAATCTGCCCACCATCCTTCAACAAGTCTGCTGTTACCTGATCCTCCCCAGCTGCCTTCCCCCTTTGCATAGCTCCCGAGGCTTTCTTTACTTCTTCCGGCGTTACCTGTGGGATTTCGAATTCCTCTAGACTACTCTCTCTTCCTTTATCAGCGTGGGTGCCACTGGTACTGTATAAATGTCTATAGAACTCCTCAGCCACTTGAACTATCTCATCCATATTAGTAATGATACAGCCGGCTTTGTCTCTTAACGCATACATCTGATTCTTGCCAATTCCTAGTTTCTTCTTCACTGCTTTTAGGCTTCCTCCGTTCCTGAGAGCGTGCTCAATTTTATCCATGTTATACTTCTTTATGTCAGCTGTCTTACGCTTGTTGATTAATTTCGAAAGTTCTACCAGTTCTATTCTAGCTGTAGGGTTACAGGCTTTCATTTCATACATTGGCGTTTCTTGATCAGATCTTTTGTCTCCTGCGACAGCTTACTGGTATCCTGTCTAACGGAGTTACCACCGACTTCTATTGCACATTATATTTTTGTATTTCTATTTATTCTATTTTTTGCAAATGCTAGCCTCAGTTTGTCTGATTTCACCCTCACTGCCTCTAGGTTGACCTGTTTCTTATTGACCAATTTCACTCTTTCTCTCTTGAAATTAAGGTGAATCCTAGCCCTCACTAACCTATGATCCCTCCACTTTACCCTGCCTATCACTATTTTATCCTGCAATATGTTGGGGGCGGCAGATAGTATGGAATCAATTTCATTTCTGGTTTCGATATTAGGGCTTTTCCAGGTCAACTTTCTGTTGCTACGCTGCCTGAAATAGGTGTTCATTATTGGAATATTATTTCTTTCTGCGAATTCTACCAGCATATCTCCTCTGGCGCTCCTAGAATTAGAAACGTTTCTAGACACACCGAAGCAGAGCTCAAAGCAAGGTGACTTATCGTATGGTGCCATCTACGCTACAAAATTCAGATAAAATAGGGAGCTTCAAGCTTCTACAATACAATATCTTAGCAAACGTGCATCAAAACGCAACGAGAAATTATCCGCGTGAATCCTTTTGCCGTAATTGATCTTGAAATTTGATAAAATATCATGGTAGTATGTGTGGACAAAGTAAAGAGTGCATAAATGTATAGCCCAACAAACACGGCCCTCAAGCACTTCAGTATAAGTTTTTCACCGACAGTAGATGGGCTACCGTCATAAGGAATCGGTCGAGCGACACCGCTCCTATGTCAGTTCACTCAGGCTTCCACAGAACTAGTTTGTTATGAATGAATACTTGCTCAGAAAATAAAGTGACATACTTTTGCTTACCTTGCTTACTAGCTATCGTTAGGAAATTCGAAGAACTTCCCAGAACTGGAATTCCCAGTGTTAGAACACCACAGAGCGACGCTGCCCATGTGATGCTCCGATTTAGCCATCTTCCAAGGTCGATTCAAATAGGTCGCGAAGCTTCGGGCGAAAAGCGGTTAAGTACAGATTGTCACCGACATCAGCACGGGTGGTTATGGGAGCAGTGATTGAAGCGCGACTATGTGTGGAGGGAACAAACATTGGGAAAGAAAAACTCGTTTTTTAATTCAAACGAGACAGTTAGATTCATTCAACGAAAATAAAATTTCTTGTCAATTCTATATATTCGTGACGAGTTAAGAAAATATAAGTTTAATTTATTAATATTAATAAATGCATTTCTTTTCGGCGCCCATCGCTACAGGGGGCGTTGACGCCACTATCACTCGCAATGCAATGCACGTCTTGAAGTGGGCAGAAAGGTGCACTCGTAAAGTTCACCTGTTGAAATACGCCCCCCTCACAGTTTGTGCTTTCTTGCTTGTCGAAGTTTGTCTGAATTTGGTGACGTGGGTAACTTCATCGCTCCTTAATCTGCTCAGTCAAAAGTAGTGAGTTACGACCGCCAGATAATTGTGTAGTTGTTTTCGTGCGACTGCGCTGGCCGACGGGCTTGGCATCCGAGAATATGATCAGCACTCTACACCTAAACCTTTCTTTGGCCTCCAAAGAAAGTATGTTCTGTGCGGGGATGCGATTTCGACAACCGTGCGGCTGGCCTTTTCCTGCATCGCTTTCCACGCTGAAAGCTCGAAACGCCCATCAAGTCGAATGGCGGGGCATTCGAATATATAGCTCCAAATGAACGACAACAAAACGAATTTCGCGCCTTCGAAAACAAAATGACGTTACTTCTGCTTTTAACGGACATGGCGTCACATTATTTTTCCTTCCGCCAGAAGTGTTCCCACCACATACAGATGGCGCTAAGCCCCATGAACCGCCAATGGACCGCCATGTTTTGAACGTATGGGCTCCTATGGAAGCTTCGCTACCACGTATATTTACCTTGCATCTTCGCCTAATGCTTGGCTGACCTGGTTTCCTGCGTCTTCCGTTCGTTGCACGCCTGATGAAGGTTGTCTGTCTTGTCTTTCCTATCCTCATACTTGGGACGACAACAGAAGCAGATGACCTAGCGCGATCCAACGTGTGATATGGCTGAGCGAGTGGCAAGGCTGAGCGGAGGTAAGCTAGACGGACGCACCAAGACAACCGCTTCCTGCGCTTCAACCCGTCTAAAATTCACAAAAAAAAGAAATTGAAAAAAATTAGGTAGGATGTCCGGGAACCACTTGGAGAACGCATGTTTCTTGAAAACCGTAACTAACACTCGCCTGTCCGGGTTTGGTTGAACCAGATAGAGTTCAGAACAATTGAGGTTGCCAGAAAGCATGGGGAATCTTCAACTGTAGTTGAAAGCGAAACTGTTGGCTAAAGACGGTTTCGTACAAGCTGATGTTGAAAATAGGCACTAATGAGCCCTAAAAGGCCATTCATAATGACACCTGTACCTATTTATCTTCTTCTCGGGGACTATATTTCATCTGCTAACAACTTAATGTTATCGTTCAGCACAACAAGCGCCTGCATGACTGGAACATAATCGAATGTTATCGTTGATTTTATCGGCTGTGTATTTTCTCGCCGAACCTTGTGTTATCAGACTGTATGCGCGACAAGAAGTGTGCATTGCATTCTGGAATGCACTCGGATGCCAGCGATTAGGCTTGAAGCTTCGCCGAGTAAAATGTGTGAAAGCCGACGCTGTTAAACGGCTTAAACGCACAGATCAGGTTTTTGACAATCGTCGCCTGTGCTCGCCGCTGTTGTTGCGATTTGAGTTTGTCTTCTGGACACCAGTTCGCCCAATATAGAGTTAGTTTCAAGATTCGCAGTTGTTGTTACTTTGTTTCAACATCACTACAACGTTACAATTAGACCGAGACATTAATAAACCCTAATGCCAGACACAGGCATATATAGGCATCATAAATAGAGTACTAACCGTTTTCCTAACACTGAATTCATGCTCATAAAATGGAAATGGTTGATTATGAAGCAAGGAACACAATAGGCATTTGCCTAAACTCCGGGCTCTAGTAAGTACGCTAGAGTGTAGGATGAGTCACTGCAAATAGCCTGCGCTATTGATGAGAACCACCACATTGACACTAAATGGTGACAATGAAAATGCGCATTAAATTGCGACCCGAAGATAGGGCAAATAAGAGCACTCTCCCGCGGTTGTTCCTACAGATATGCGTTTGTAAATAAAACAAAAAAGACATTTAGGATGACTTGCTGCAACTGGGTGTTGCAGCAAGGAATTAGAACAAAACATTTCCGCATGTTTCGCAGTAATCTAACTTGCTGAGGCACCTGATCAGCCATGTCTTTACACATGAGTAATATGATCCTGACTCGGTCTCTGGTAACCGCTGAAAGGCGAGGTGAATTCTCGCGAAAGGAATTGAGCCTCGTAGGGTGAACTTGAATTTCACAGAAGTCGTCATTTGTCATTGAAGGATGAAATGTTGCGAAGCCTTGTGCGGTTGTCTGTCGATGCCGCCAAACTTGACGCGGTTGCGCAGCGCCGCTTCTCTGCAGCCTGAAACGACTCGTTGTGTTGTTCGAGAGTGCTACGCATTGAGTCGACACACTCGTTTCTCTAGCTGTGGCGCTGCGCTCACAAGGACGAGGTTACGTGTTCGATCTATAGGCCATGGCGGTCGCGCATTCAGATGGGGCCGGAATGAATGAGTGTACCGCGGCTTTTGTGCCCGTCCATGAAGGCCCTGTGATAAAAATTATTCCAGAGTCCCACACTACCACGAAATGAGATCTTGGGATTGCCCGGAAAAGCCAAGAATGTAATTTTTTAGCTGAATCGACTGGACGGAAAGATCAATAGCGCACGGTGATCGGTGCCCTTTCCCTTCTCATAAAAGACATCCGGTTATTGTGACATTGGTGGCTTTAGTCACTCGCTGTGACTAACCGATGCTGAGTTTGACGTCATGAGGATAAACTGTCCTGTGCTCTTCTTTGGACATCTCCGGTTCCTTCGCACGTCGTGACTCACGCAGAGTACCGAGTTTCAAGTCATCAGGGATGTCATCAGGGTAAACTCTGATGACGTCAAAATGAGTACCCTGCATGAGTCACGACTTGCGAAGGAGCCGGAGAAGTCCAGAGAAGAGCACGGGATTTCTTGTTCTTGAATGTTTGTATTCCTCGCGGTGCATAGCGCGGCCACGTTCAGCAAAGGTCGCCGAAGTATTCTGTATACAATGCGTGCTACTCAAAATGTGTTCGAAATGTCAGAGGCGATCAGGAGCCTTTTCAAGCGTATAACCGGCCATGCGAAATAGTCTCATCATTAACGATGTGAACTAGGCCCTGTTCACGCAGCTACAAGAACGACGGACTGCATGTGGGCGACGTGTTTCTCGGCTACCTGCCGCTGATGCACGCGGGTCCCATATGGCTCCTCTTCACAATGTTGACGCAGCAGGTGCAGGTCGTCCTACTGGCCCCCGTCGACTTGGCATCGGTGCTGGCGTCTATTGCCAAGTACAGGGTAAGTCTTTACTTTCGGTAGCACAACATGGACAAACCTGCCACTGGCATTCTTTTACTCATTATTGCACATTGAGTGATTTTGCAAAGTTTACCGAATTTCAATAAATCTTGTCGTGTGTGCTCCCGCTCGCGTAATCACTGTTGACTCATTGGAAGCGAGCCTTTGGGTTTGCTTTTTGGAGCACTATTTCGGAGTACTATGATTTTTGGAGCACTATTGCATTGTGATCAGTGTACCAAGAACTCCCAGTGTCCATTCATACCTGTACATCCGTGAGAGAAAATATACGGACCACAAGGTCACCGAAAAACTGAATTTCTTCGTCATTAATATTCATAAACTGAAATTGACGAATGTTCTGGAAATTTCGCAGTGGCAAGTTTGAACTGCAGTTCTTGATTTCAAATTGCATTCACAGGCAGGAGAAAATCAGCTTTGTCGTGCAATCCATAGACCGTATACTTTTGCTCGCGGGTGTACACAACGTGTGACAAGTTTCCTTTCATTTATGTATTGTACTTTCAAGGCCGACGCATCAGAGACGCGTGTGCTTTAGAGAACATAAATGAATTACATGTAACACACAGTACATCAGATACACCAATCAACGGAAACTCTAAAAGATACCTTAAATTGGGAAGCATGTCCATAATGAAAGCTCTCGGAATAAAATAGAATGTACAAAGCAAAAAAGTTCTAGCACAACACATTTAATGGAGAATGTTAACGCTAATGCGATTAGCATTGAAGCGATGTAGTGACACGTACCCTATTGCCACCTCGGAGACAGGCTGTTTATGAGGCAGCCGGGCACCACTCTCGCGCTTCTAACTCTGAACACGTGGCGTGCGTGGCGTCAGTGCATATTTGTATAAGGTTATTTGAACATACCTGACACGGGTTCGATTCCGCTCACCAGGAGCGAAATTTTCTACAATTGTTTTTTGTCAGTGAGGAACGACACATATCACCAGTGATTCACATTGTCATCGAATAGTTTTATTGAAAAGCGGCACATACCGAGCAGCATATACCCAGCGACCCTAGTTGGCATCAAAAGAATATTCGTTGAAGAGCAGAACAGACCTATTGGAACATGGGGAAGCATCGGGCTGTGACCCAGGGAATCAAGTTGTCGTGAAAGGAAAACGATTAGATCCGGACATAGATGGATCGATGCAGACAGACAGACAGACAGACAGACAGACAGACAGACAGACAGACAGACAGACAGACAGACAGACAGACAGACAGACAGACAGACAGACAGACAGACAGACAGACAGACAGACAGACAGACAGACAGACAGACAGACAGACAGACAGACAGACAGACAGACAGACAGACAGACAGACAGACAGACAGACAGACAGACAGACAGACAGACAGACAGACAGACAGACAGACAGACAGACAGACAGACAGACAGACAGACAGACAGACAGACAGACAGACAGACAGACAGACAGACAGACAGACAGACAGACAGACAGACAGACAGACAGACAGACAGACAGACAGACAGACAGACAGACAGACAGACAGACAGACAGACAGACAGACAGACAGACAGACAGACAGACAGACAGACAGACAGACAGACAGACAGACAGACAGACAGACAGACAGACAGACAGACAGACAGACAGACAGACAGACAGACAGACAGACAGACAGACAGACAGACAGACAGACAGACAGACAGACAGACAGACAGACAGACAGACAGACAGACAGACAGACAGACAGACAGACAGACAGACAGACAGACAGACAGACAGACAGACAGACAGACAGACAGACAGACAGACAGACAGACAGACAGACAGACAGACAGACAGACAGACAGACAGACAGACAGACAGACAGACAGACAGACAGACAGACAGACAGACAGACAGACAGACAGACAGACAGACAGACAGACAGACAGACAGACAGACAGACAGACAGACAGACAGACAGACAGACAGACAGACAGACAGACAGACAGACAGACAGACAGACAGACAGACAGACAGACAGACAGACAGACAGACAGACAGACAGACAGACAGACAGACAGACAGACAGACAGACAGACAGACAGACAGACAGACAGACAGACAGACAGACAGACAGACAGACAGACAGACAGACAGACAGACAGACAGACAGACAGACAGACAGACAGACAGACAGACAGACAGACAGACAGACAGACAGACAGACAGACAGACAGACAGACAGACAGACAGACAGACAGACAGACAGACAGACAGACAGACAGACAGACAGACAGACAGACAGACAGACAGACAGACAGACAGACAGACAGACAGACAGACAGACAGACAGACAGACAGACAGACAGACAGACAGACAGACAGACAGACAGACAGACAGACAGACAGACAGACAGACAGACAGACAGACAGACAGACAGACAGACAGACAGACAGACAGACAGACAGACAGACAGACAGACAGACAGACAGACAGACAGACAGACAGACAGACAGACAGACAGACAGACAGACAGACAGACAGACAGACAGACAGACAGACAGACAGACAGACAGACAGACAGACAGACAGACAGACAGACAGACAGACAGACAGACAGACAGACAGACAGACTTGGTCGGGACGCCATGGCTGCTGATACGCCTACTGCAGGTGTATGACTTCACTGTCGCATACAAGAACGGGCAGGAACACTAAGGTAACGATGCTTAGTCGCGCTACCTGCTGTCAGGGCCACCGGACACCTGTTCTGCCCCACCGCAGCGGTTTGCTGAAGTGCAAAATAATCTGGACGCGCCCCCTAGCACGCCAGTAGCCTTAATTTGCATTTCATCTTCGTGGTGATCTTTTCCAGAAAAAAAATTGTGCAAGTTGTTATGGGTCCATGGCGGAAACAGGGCGACTGAAGAGGGACCAAGAAATGTGAAGGGACACCGAACGGAGCTGACGGATAGTTTCCAGCCTTCTTTCTAAGGGCGGGGACTTCCATCGTGGTATCAACGGACGTTTATTTCATGAAAACCAACACTGGTTAAAGATTTCTGCGTAAAAAGAGCGCATATAATGTCGGCTCACATTCGTCTCTAAAGCACACCGATCTGTTAATGGCATCACGAATTAGATTTAACAAATTCATTGTTTTACCTTATCTTCTTTGATTTAATAACTAAGTAATTGCCACTGTGTTCTCGGCTACTTTCGCTGAATTCATATTAGCACTACGTGCGACGGCTGAAACATCCTGAATGAAGACTGTATACAAAGTGAAATATCATTAATATACAATAAAAACAATAGTGGTCCCAACACTGAGCCTTGGGGAACTCCCGACGTAATTGGTACATATTGTGAAGATATACCGTTGAGAACAACAGCCTGTTTCCACAATGAGAAATATTCAGCAGTCCAATCTATTATTTTACCGTCTAAGTTATAAGCTTTTATTTTGGAGAGTAGGAGACTGTGTGCTACTACATCAAATGGTTTACGAAAATCTAAGAAAACGTAGTCCAGAACTTGTTGCTTATCAATTGCCGAATCTAAACAGTGAATAAACTATACCAACTGTGTATTGCAATATAAACTACGCATGAAACCACCTCGGCTGGCGCGTAGGAGATTAGGTTTGCTTAAATGAGCGATAAAACCACTATATATTAGACGCTCCATAATTTTACAGCGTATACTAGTTAAGGCGACGGGCCTATTGTTCTGAACGGAGAATCGCACAACACTCTTATGTATGGGCATGACTCGCGCTAACTTCCAATCATCAGGAATGTTGATTTCGTTGAGGGACTTCTGGAACAACAGGGTGGAAGCAGGCGTCTGCACAATTCCTTGCGACAGCGACGCCATTTAGGCGGCGTGCTTTAGCCTCGCTCACGTCTTTTAATAATTTAATAATAATTTTAATAATCTTTTAATAATAATCGACAGAAAAGGTGGCTTCCGGCATGCGGTCTATTTCAACAAATAATGCAAAATAGACAGTGCGCGAGATAGACGGCGAAAACACAGATGAAAGACAAGGGCTGAAAATTTTAACTTTAGGCGCATTAGCACTAATGATTAGTTCATCATTTTTCAAAGCAGGTATCAATCGGTTGTTTTTGCCATTACGCTTCACATACCTCCAAAATTCTTTGGTATACCTGACAACTCATTGTCCGAGATTAAAAAAATACAAGTCCTATCGATGCCGGACTTTTGCAAATTCAATTTTTATTGCTTTCAGCAAGGCCAAATACTCTCGTGAATTAGACGCCTTGTATCTTTGATAAATTCGTCGCTGATTTCGAATTAGGGCACGTAACTCTGTGTTAAATCAGGGTTTGTCTCGAGCTCTCTTGCTTTATATAACTCGTGATGGCACAAAAGCTTGTCGTAGTGCAAACATTCCCGCTTAAAAGTATTCCACAGTTCGAGATTTATATGATCCGCGAGCGCATCAAAAGTTGCAAGGAACGACTCGAAAGCAGCGCTAATCGCCTCGAGGTTGACCTTGCCGTAGACATATATCTTTCGGCTAGGTGTTTTTGCAACCTTTACATACAGAACTGATAAATCTGCTAGAACAAAACTGTGGCCGCTCAAACCTGGCAATGTATACAACACCAGGTACGTTACAGATTAAGAGATTGAGTGCATGACCTGTTCTATCATTGCGCGATGGCTCCCGCATATTCTGATATAGTGTTCTGATCTACAATATGAAAAAAGTTGAATATAGACATCTGCGAGCAGTATCCCTTCGTTCCCCAGCTTACCATCCAATATCTGGAAAGTCCCCTCCTAAAACAAGTCATTCATCGTTAATCGTTTTAAAAAAATTAATTAAACTAATTGGCGGTTCTACCAAAGGACCAGGAGGCCTATAGAATGACTTAAGAACCGTTGCTTTCCCATTAGGCAGCCATAATTTACAAAAAATCAATTCAGTTTCACTAACGGGAAATTACATTTGGACGTTTGGCATGTTATTATGGACAAGAATAAACACCCCTCCGCCGCGTGTGCAGTGGTGTCGTCGAAAGCAATCGTACGTGCCAGGAAATATTTCAGAGCTTGAGGCGGGCCGAGGATGCCGCTAGGACCCACGAACTCCTGGCCGCCACCTAGGCGGGGCCTTTGGCCCTCCCCACCAACTCGCAAGGCACACAATAAAGTTCTGTCCTCCTCCTTGAGGCAGTCGGGTCAAGCCATGATTCTGTTCCCAAAACAATGGTCGGTTAGATGGCACGCAGAAAAAATTGAAAATCATCAACTTATTTTTATACTGTGGCAATCGGTCAACAAAATGCTGACCGGGCACATCGTGCCATTAGCAGCACTTTGTCATCGCTGCCGTACAACGCCGGCTCACTGTCCCATTGAAAGCGTCTGCTCTCCAAGTGCAGCCTATCAAATTTCAGAACTGGTTTAACGCCTTTTTTGCTGTTTTGTTCGACCTAAGCTCATAATTTGTTTCGCTTATCACGGGCTGTACGGGAAATGTCTTCAGATATAGTAACGCTCGATCCCTTGAGCTGGAATGCTTTTGCAAGTACGGCTTGGCGGGCTTTAAAAGAATTGAAGCGGACAATGATGGGTCGATTTCTTCCTTCGCAAAGTTGACCCAGCCTCTGTACACGTTGAACAGATAACGAAGGCAGTTCAGTGCACAGACTTAGCACAAGTTCTTCAGAATGGGCTGCCGTTTCACTGAAATCACAATCCACCAAGCCATAAAAAGCTAATTATTGCGTCTCCCCCGATTTCCCAAGTCGTCCATTTTTTTAATGATGCTTGTCAAAGCTTCGTCATCTTGTGGTTGCTGATCTTCAACGTTAGCTAAGGTAATTACAATCGTGTCAATTTTCTAAGCTTCGTTTCTAAAGGAAGCAGCCGATCTTCTACGTCAGTAACGTCTGCAGTGAGCTGTGATAGCTTAGAAAGTATTGTCACGAGTGGTGCTACGCACCGGTGATTAGAGAAGACGAGCTCACAGCAAGACAAACATGTATTGAGGCGAACTTGTGCCCAGAATAACCAAAAGCAACTAGCCCAATAGCAACAACACGTGCGAGCATGGACGGCGATCGAAGAAGAACGAGCATCACCTCTGTGCGGGCTGCGAAGGAACGCGCGCAGACCTATCGCGAGAGATTGCGCGAGTTGCCCTGGCTGATACGATGGGCCCATCCTAGATACGAAGCTGTCGCGGTAGATTTGTGCGCGCACGCGTTCACCCCCGCCATTCGAAAGCCACCGGCACAGATGCAAAGCGCGAAAGGCATGTGGCACTGCTCCCCTCCAAAAGAACATCGTCCCGATTTGGGAAATTAGCATTTAGGTAAATAAACACCATTAGAGTTCGTGGTGAGCACAAAGTTAGTAAAGAAAGAAAAACTACGCAAGAAGTTTTCTAACGTGCGTAATACGGCTTCATGCGCGCAATATGACCAATTTCACGCCGTGCGCGGCGTCGCTGAGAGTTCGTCAAAGCGCCAGGAATGACTTCATAGTTCAGCGAACCCACGCGGCGGATAATCTTGTATGGGCCGAAATAACGTCAAAGAAGCTACTCGCTGAGGCCTCGTCGGTGAACTGGTGCGCATACCAAAACTTGTAGCGCAGGGAGTCAATTGCTTGCTTTCTTTCTTTCCTTCTTTCTTCGGCGAGATGCTGAAAGGTCGCCACGTCACGGTGTGGGTCACTTCATTGGCATGTGGCAGCATGACGTCGAGTGTCGTAGTCACTTCCCGGCCGTAAACAAGAGGGAACGGTGTCAGCCGAGTTGTCTCCTGAATGGCCGTGTTATAGGCGAATGTGACTTAAGAGAGTACTTCGCGTTTTATATTCAATGTCCATGTAAATCCACATCATGTCCGCCAGGGTTTTATTTAGCCGTTCTGTGAGACCATTACTTTGCGGATGGTATGCGGTAGTTCTGCGGCGAGTAGTTTGGGTGTACCGCGAAATGGCGTGCATCAGGTCACTGCAGAATGCCTGTCAGTGATAATCGCCTCTCGCGCACCGTGACGCCAGAACGATCTGAAAAATAAGAAATCTGGTTGCTTGCTCGGCGGTACCTCTTGACAGTGCGCACGTTTCTGCGTAGCGCGTCAAGTAATCCGTCACAACAATAATCCATTTGGTCCCAGCGGTGGACGTCGGGGAAGGCCCAAGAAAGTCCAATCCAACTTGCTCGAACCGTCCTCTGGAGGTTTCGATTGGTTGCAGTATTCCGGCAGGTTTTGTTGGAGTCTTGCGTCGTTCACACTACTGCACGTGCGGACGTAGTGCTTGACTTCTATAATACGCGGCCAGTAATAACATTCTCCAATCCGCGCGAGTGTTCGTGCACAGCCGAGGTGTCCGGATGTTGCTTCCATCATGAGACGCCAGCAAAATTTCTGAACGTAACGACGATGCTACAACAAAAAGGTAGGCGTCCTTCGTAGGATCGAAGTTCTTTTCGGCTAGAACATTTCTCAAGCAGAATGCGGCCACACTGCGCTTGAAGATCTGTGGTACGCTGTCACTTCGACCTTCAAGGTACGCAATGAGGCCACTTAGTTCATGGTCGGCCTGCTGTTGCGGGGCATAATGGGAGGCGGTGACCATGCCCAATAAATTGAGTCATCGTCTGTATACGGTGATGGTTGCTCGGGAGAGAGCCTGCGTCTGAATGCTTTCTTCCGTTCCTTTAAACTACGGAGATGTTGAACGCCTGCAGCCGCAAACTCCATCTTGCGAGGCGTGCGTCTGGACGGGTCCTTCAGGTTTGCATAGCAGAAAGCATGGGGATCGGTAACGACAGTAAATGATGTGCCGTATACATATGGGCGGAATTTTGATGTTGTCTATTGTCCACTATCCGAATCTCCAAAAGAACATCCGCGCTGAAGGCCTTACTCGCGTTATTAAGGCTCCTGCGCTCTACGGGGCTTCACGATAGACATTAAGAATGCCGCCCCTTACCGCTCTATAGTGTACGCGCCTCATTCGTGCTCGTCTCTCTTTCTATCTCCTCTTTCCACTCTTTTTATCCCCCTCAAACCTTCCCCCCGTGCAGAGTAGCCAAGCGGAACTACCTCTGGTTAACGTCCCTGCCTTTCTCTGTATTCTTTTCTCCCTCTCTTGATGTTGCCCACACTATTGCCAGACATTATTTTTCCGTTTGAATAGTTTGACTCTGCCTTCGGTAAAGAATGACTGGCACAGGCGATGGCCTGTTCTGGTCCTGTCTGTCTCAGAACAAGAATGGCGCCAAGCCCAATACTGCTGGCGTTGGTGTGGATTTCAGTTTCTGCGTTATGGTCGAAGTGCGCCAGAATGGGTGGCGATTCGAGACGGCGCAGGAGCTGGAGCTCTCGAAACACTTCCCCTTGTGGTGCATACCATCCAAACGGGTCGTCCTCTTTTGTCAGGCGTATCAGCGGCTCTGCAATCCGCGAGAAGTTTTTGACGAAACGTCTGTAAAAGGCGCATAGTCCGAGAAACCTTCTGATGCTTTTCTTTTCACGGGGCTGTGGGAAGTGCCGCACGGCAGCTGTCTTCTCTGGGTCTGGTAAGACGCCTGCAGAGTTGACAACGTGGCGCAGGAATTTGAGCTCTTCGTAGGCAAAGCGACATTGTTCAGGCTTCAGCGTAAGTCTGGATGACTTGATAGCACGCAGG
The DNA here is from genome assembly GCF_050947875.1 of Dermacentor variabilis. Classification (NCBI taxonomy): domain Eukaryota; kingdom Metazoa; phylum Arthropoda; class Arachnida; order Ixodida; family Ixodidae; genus Dermacentor; species Dermacentor variabilis. The sequence continues at coordinate 14,061,037 of NC_134576.1, read as the reverse complement.
GCGATTTCTAGCCTGGTAAGGTGTTCCTCGAAGGTAGAAGCGAATACGGACACATCATCAAGATAGACCAGAGAAGTCTGCCATTTCAGGCCAGTCAACATGGTGTCCGTTATGCTTTGGAAGGTTGCAGGGGCACTACAGAGCCCAAATGGCATGACTTTGAACTGTTATAAGCCATCTGGTGTAACGAACGCAGTCTTTTCGCAATCCCTTTCGTCGACATTCGCCTGCGAATTGCCGCTCTTTAGGTCCATGGAGGAGAATTATCTTGCATTGCAAAGGTGATCCAAGGCGTCGTCAATTCGAGGGAGCGGGTAGACGTCCTTTCTCGTAACCTTGTTGAGTCGGCGGTAATCGACACATAATCTTACGGTGTTGTCTCTTGTTTTCACGAGCACGACGGTGGAAGCCCAGGGACTTTGAGAGGGTTCGATGACGGCGTAGTGCAGCATTTCTTTTATCTCTTTCCTGACTGCTTCGCGCTCTTTCATGGACACGCGGTACGGTGACTGGTGAATAGGCCGTGTATATTTATCTGCTATTATTCGATGCTTTGTAAGCGTCGTCTGGCGAATCTTGGACGATGTAGCGAAGCAATCCTAGTAGGCATGAAGCAGTTTCTGCAGCCGTTCTTGTCTCGCTTGCGGAAGACCAGGCTTTATATCTAATGGAATGTCAGGAGGTCGAGGTGAGAGTTCGTTTTCGAGAGTGAGGATGTTGCCTATGTCGAGAATGTCTGTTGATCATTTTGTGCGAGAATTGCCAAATCATGTATTTCCGTCATGATACTGTACTGTTTTCTCTGTAAATCTTTGCACTCACGTTTGTAATCATGCACTTTCCTAATATTGTTTATGTATAATCTTCTGTACCACTCCTGCAATGCCCCAATTCATGGGATAGCAGTATTTGTAAACAAATAAATAAACAGTCTCAAAAAGCGCGACCGTGGTGCCTTTAGCAAGATAACAATATTCCGAGCAGAAATTCGTTATTATTGGCTGTTCTTTCGACCAGGCGCACGATCCCTCTTGCTACAGACAAGACCGGCTCAAACAGCAAACTTGGGTTCGATTCGTCGAATCCCTCGACGCAGCTGCCGCTGTTGGTACCTACTTTGATCAGGGTACTCGAGCGGGCTGGCAACGCGATACGCTCATTGAGGATCGCGAGTGAAGCAGATAATGCAGGGCTTGGATCGTGCGCGATTGCATTGTCTGGTGAAAGACTTATGGTCTGTGCGTGTAGATTAATGACCGCACTGTTTACCGAAAGGAAATCTACGCCTAGGATGACGTCATGGGAGCACTGTTCTGGGACGATGAAAACGGTAGGACACGTGTTCTCGCACCGCTACACGAGCTGTACATCTCCCCTTCGGTGTTGCTACGTGACCACCTGCGGGCCGTCCCAAGCAGTAAGAACTTTCCTTAGTTGAGTGGTGAGCACTGCACTCACGACGGGGAAATCAGCACCGGTGTCAACCAGAGCGAACACCTCCAGGTTGTCTATCTTCACTACTAGGTCCGTGGATTTTGTTGTGGTATTGCACGTGTGTCGGGGTGTGGTGCGGCGGCTTTGCCGGTACTTGCTACTGACGCATCGCTTGGTCTCGTCGGTGGTATGAAAATTACATTGTCGCGTCGCTGACAAATTTTCTTCGGACGGCGCAGGCGCAGTTACAGCACTGTAATGCTGCGGTGGGGGAGGGTTTTCAGCAGTGCGACGGGCTGAAACCGTGCCTCTACCGGTTGCCGTTCTCAGTTTCCCAAGCTATGGCTGGGGGACCTTCCCCGCACTGCTCCCGCGTAGCTAGGGCGGCGTGAAGTAAAACGGCGGCATGAGGGTGACGGCAACCTGTAGCGGATAGTTGACGAAGTCTGCCTTAGTAGGTTTAGTTCGATGTGAAGTGGCCTTTGGCCAGGTTACAGACGTGGAGCCTCGATATGGAAACCACGGATGCCGAGGTTCCTATAGAAGCAGCGACGGTATACATGGCAGGGCACGCCGCAGTGGAAGCATAGCGGATGCTGGCTGGGAGTCCTCAAGACGTCGGCATTTCCCGAGGCTGCCTGTTCGGCACTAGGTGGACGGTCATTTGGTCGTGAACGTTGCAATGGTGAGTACGCCGATCTGGTCGGCCGCACTTGGTTTTGTACAGCGGAGGCATACGACATAAGCTGAAGTTGTCGAGAAGTGTATTCGGGTGCTTGGTGCGGCTGAACTAGTTGCCCGCTGCCTGCTGTGTGCCTGCTGGACTTCTTGTCTGATAGCATCGCTGAGCGCTGCGACTTAAAGAATGGAGCTAGGGAACATTTTACGAAGTTCCTTTTGTACTACAGCCTTGATTTTGTCTTGAAGGTTGCTTATGCTCACGGCGTCGAATTCCGTGAGAGACGTACCACGGACTAGAGCAGGGCCTCCTTACTGTCTTCTTCGAAAGTCGAGTGTTTTTTCTATGGCTGCGGCTTTAGTTAAGAGTTCAGCGACTGTTTTGGGTGGGTTCCACATAAGCCCAGCGGAAACCTCTTGCTTCAGTCTTCTATTAAGAAAACCAAGCTTCTTGCGGCATTTCTGGGTCTGCCCGGCCAAAAAGATTCTTCATTTCTTCCACAAAGATGGTCACGCTTTTGTTAGGCAGCTGGAGAGGTGTTTGAAGTTGTCTCTTGGCTCTTTCCTTGCGGAGGACATTTGTATATGTAACAAGAAGGCTTCGCATAATGTTTTCGCATGTCCTGAGCTGAGACTCTTGGCCGATGGACCACGTATGTGCAGACTCCTCCAGCGCGAAGTAAACGTGCTACAGCTTCGCTTCATCGTTCCACTTGTTGTAGCTCGCCACGCGCTCGAACTTTTCGAGCCAGTCCTCAGTATCATTGCAGGGGGTTCCAGTTCCACGGAATGTCGGCGACTCTCTTGGCTGCTCCAACACGACGGCTGTAGGAGTGATCGGCTCGCTCAGCTTGGCTGCCGTGGCCTTTTTTGAACGTCATGTCTTCTCTGGTAACAAGCCGTAGTCAAGGGAGAGCCCAAGATTCCGGCGGCTTCTTCGTTGGTCGTTTTCTTCTGGCTGACGCAGACTGGTGTCGCGAGTGCCTGAACGAGCGCTGGACATACAGCACCTCCAGCAGTTGTAACGAGTGGTGCTACACACCGGTAATTAGAGAAGACGTGCGCACAGCTAGACAAACATTTATTGAGGCGAACTTGTGCCCAACATAACCAAAGCAACTAGCCGAATAGCAGCAACATATGCGAGCATGGACGGCGATTGACAAAGAACGAGCATCACTTATTTGCGGGCAGTATTTAAAGGCTGTGAAGGCACGTGTGTCGAACTATCGCGAGAGATAGGGCGAGTTGCCCTGCCCGATGCGATGGGCCTATCGTAGATACGAAGCTATCGCAGTCGGTTTGTGCGAGTGCTCACACGCGTTAACACCCTTCATTCAAACTCCAGTGGCACAGACACAAAGCCCGAAAAGCACGCGGCAGTATTGCACTTTCACCATACAGTAGTTGTCGGATGTGTTCAGCAGTTGGTGGACGTGGGTTACACCCAATATCCCCGCCACAGTGCCGTGCACTTGACAACACAGAACCGCGTCGCCCACAAGAAAAAAGTAAGATAAAGCATTTGCGGTGGAAACGCCACAATAGCGCGAGACGCTTTCAATTGGTAAAAAAAAAAGCCAGTGTGAGCAGTAGAAAAGTTGTAAGGGTCACTGTCATCTCCGCCAGTTCCACGCCCCATCGTCACAGTGCTGCTCCGGTGATGTAGCTGACACTTGACAGCGTCGACGCCCAGTTGGCAATGTTGCCATTTTGAAATCGCAAAACGTTCAGATTTTGCTCGGCACTGTTGTAGCTCGAAGGCTTCGAACAAATCAGTCGAAGACGAAGAACCGCTGTCGATCGATGACAGGCATACCTCGTCGAATAGAATCCCATCAGTAAGGACCACCGTCGGAATCTTCGTCGATGACACCTAGGTGAGCTGCATAAAACTTGTAAGGGTCACCGCCATCTCGCCGGTTCCACGCCATACATTGTGCGCTTTACGTACATTCTGCTCTAAGCTCCTCTCCTAAGACGTATACTTACTGCCAAGAGTTGTTCCTAAACGCCTATTTTATTGCGATAGCAATTATATGGCCAATCAAGGCGCATTTCTGCCGTCGGCGTCGCCCTGAGGTTCCGTATAAACTCCAAGGGTGATAAAATCGTCGCCGTGCGCCGTATGCTGCATGAGGGAAAGCTTGCGAGGGTGAGCCGGCCAACGCGATTTAATTTCGCGTGCGCGAGCGAGAAACGCGGGCCAGAAGCGTGCCCTCTCCTGTCGCGCGCGAGGCATGGGGGTCAGGCGAAGGAGGAGGGGCGTTATGCTCGGGCGGCTGCTAGGGTTCCTCCATGACTTCGTCGCCCACCACTCCATACAGAGTGAAGACAACTGCGGCGTTTATTATTACGGCGTTGGGCACGTGATTGGTGGATGCCGCAGCATACGCCTTTGAGGGACGCTGTAGGGACGCGTTGTCGGTGCTCGTGCGTCTCGAAAGCGACTGCGACGTAGCCAAAGTGCGCGTCCACGCGGGTCTCATCTTCAAAACGACCCGCGATGTTTGCGGAGTGCGCGTGGTGCCGGTAGCTTCGTATGCGCTGTGAGTTCGACGTTTCGTTTACGTTTAAGCGAGAGATGCACGAAGGTCAATTCGCTTGTTGCTGCCGCGATTCCTTACTCCAGCATTTTGACAGCGAGTTTCCGCCCTTGTCGAGCGAGATGTGTTCATGTTTACCTGTGCGCGCGTGACGCCGGGCTTGTCAGTTTAGTTGTCAGTTTGCGGAAGCACGTTGGCGGGCTTGTCGCTTTTAATCTATGATAGAATGTGTAAGCGCGACTGAACAAGGACGTGTAAAGAAGCAGTCACACAAAGTCAGCATGCACTGTCTCTGTGTCGGTTTCTTCCAACGTTCTTGTTCCGTCACGCTTACATATTCTATCATTGTTAATTTAGTTTGTAAGCGAATGTTTACAAGTTTTATACGACCGCTGAAACTGCTATCCTTACTTCGCAGAGCTATACACCAATTTGCTGTCGCAATCGGTGCTTCGCCTTTCAGGCGAAACTGCGACCCTTTTGTTGGAATAGCGGGTGCACTACGGCACGTACTCCTTTCTTTTATTTGTGCAAGTTCCTAGCTGGCACATAACGATGACGGCGAGGTATGCGTGTGTGAAAAGGAGCGATGTGCATAATTTGACCACTACATACCGAAGGCAGTACGAAGCTTCCCTGAACGCTTCTGTGGAAGCGTGTGCTTTTTGCGGATCTGCCATTGATCTTTAGGGCGACCAACTAGATCGCTCGTGCATGCGTCCAACGTAGGATTAGATGCATAGAAAAATAAAAATGGTCGGTAGCGAAGGTAACCCATTATGAACAGTTCTTTATCGAAAATTTTTATGTTCTGACCGAGTGATGAAGTTACTGGAAAACCACGAATAGCGGCAGTGTGGTGTGTCGGATCAATTCAAACTGCCCGCGAGCATCAATTTGTGTGTTCACCTAGGTGAAAAAAAAAGATTGAGGACGCTTTAAATTCGCCTTTAAGAGTGGAACGTGATAGTAGTCAAGGGTCGCTGAGTGCTTCTAGCGCTTCCCGGCAACTGGAGTGCATGTAACCGTAATCTCTACAGGGCAACGCTGGCTGCGATCGGTATGGGCGAAGGCGGGATTTCTGGTAGAAACGTGGCCTCTTGCGTGGGCGCCTATGCGGCGGAGGCGAGTTCCATCTGGAGGTATTGCAAGGAACTTGGCGCACCAGTTCATGTCCCCCGAGATACTCACGCGCTGGCGCGCGCAAATGGCGGACGCTCTGGCCGGTCTATGAAGGGTAGAAATGCGGGAAAATGGCTTTGTTTGAGTTCTCGCGTAGCAGTCGTACTTTACGATCTTTATACGCATTTTACCTTGACAAAATAAATTTGTTCAGTAGCTTCTTATGACTCGGGATGCATAGCACTATCCGCGAACTAACCGGAGGTCGCCTTAACAGCCAATTCCAACATCTCCAACGAACAATGCAGGGGTACATCGTTCTATCCCGGCTAGGATATGAGACACAAGGAAACCACAACTGGAAGACCACACTCTTCTTGCGCTTAGCATTCGCAACAAAGTTCATGCGACCCCAATTCCACGGAATATGCACCCTGACTGTCATAAAGGTGGAAGAAAAGCGAGAGCACAAGCCCTGGCTCTATTCTTTGGCGATGATGCGTCATACACACTGGTCCTATACACCGACGTGGCCCGGTACCCACAGAGACGTGCCCTGCGTCTACTCGTACTAGATAGTAGAAACATTCTTAGGGCTTCGGCCGCGCTCAACACTGTCGACAGTAGCACGGTGGAAAAGGCCGCTGTCGCCCTAGCCATCGTGCACGCTTCAGCCATGCCGGCACGGGACGCAAAGGGGTCCTCGCAGTGGTCACTAGTTCGCAGACTGCCTTCACAGACAAGGTGCTTGTCGTCTGGACAGGTGGACACGCCTCTCTCCATGGTAATGAACGCGCTCTTGCGGTAGCCCGAGAGCTCGCTAACCGGATGCCATTGGAAGAGCTGTCCAACCCAGACGATGCACCGACAGAACCACTGAACTACACTGAAACACTACAACATTACAGAGATAGCAGGAAACATTTCCTCGAACCACATAATTCCCTTAACCGAGAAGACGCCGTCGCATGGCGACAGCTTCAAACCAATTGATTTCCCTGTTTCTTTTATCTTCACCTCTCCCACCCCACGCAGTATCCTTCATACTGTGCCTACTGTGGAGCAAAGCCCACACTATTGTTGAATTCCAATGGCGGAGTTGGAGCAGCCGACGGACTCCGGGAACGAGCACTCGACTCTGGCGTAGAGCAACGCCTCCAAATCCGCGAGTGGAACACAACCTGCGCCGGTGGGGCAAGGCGGAAGCGGAACTTCTATCGCCGAGTTACTCAGGATGCCTTGCCTGTTGTCATTTCCTTCCTCTGTTTGCTCTCAGCACCGCCGCACCGGTCACTTGTCTCCTTATTGCCATTCACCTGTTGTTTTTTTAAAAGTGCGGAATGGATATCTCGCCAAGCGTGCAGCAGCTTTTGCTTCCTCGCGAGTCGTGACCGGTGGCGCCTCCCGGCAGACAAACGTGGTAAAAGAAATACGTCACGCAGAGTTCCGGTCCTCTCCGCTGATTTTGGCGGAGCATCTTTTTCTGCTCCAAAGAGTGACTCCCGCTCTGAATCCACTCCGACTCTCTCATTGGAACACCTTACTCCTGCCCTCAATCTGTCATTGGAACAAACTTGCTCCGAAACGAGCAGAAAAGCTTGTTCCGACTCCGCCATTGGACTTCAACATATATCATTGCACGTGGGAATGCTCACCTCCCCCCCCCCCCCCCCCCCCCGAGTTACTCCCCTATTCCTTCACCTTCCTCCTGGGGGACTGCGATGACCAGCTTAGACCCGCAAGAGCAGCGATTGCAGATCCTGCGGGCACACTGAGTGGCGCGAGCCAATGGGGCCCTGAACTACGGGCTCCAGCCTACGAGGTAGTTTCCCCGCCTCATAAAAAAATAAGTACATACCCTCTCTCCCTAACCTAGGTGACCACCCTGGTACTGTATCCAACGCACGGGCAGTGCATCGTCCAACGTGGCCTGCCGCTATCCCTCGACGTGGCCAGTGTTCAGTGGCTGTTCATTGCAGGCAGCTCAATACCGCCGCAGGTGCTGCGGCAGCTGGCACAGACATTCCGAGGATCCATTGTTATCCACGGTAAGCTGAGCGCTTTCCTTCGCCGGGCGTTTACTTCCTTACAGTAAACAGTTTATTTGTTCCGCAGAAAAATTCGGGCGTCAGGTCCAACAAATGAGGGCAAGACAAAAATATTACGAAATAACAAAGGAAATTGTTCCCCTGGGTCAAACAGTTAAAACAAGAATAATTAAGTTCAGGCCAATCAGTCACTTGTTATTTGGTGGAAGAGTAGCAGTAGGGGAACATTCGTTACTGTGTGGTCATGCGATGTTTGGTGTGCCTTCTTATGGCACGGATGAAATGGTTGCACGCTGTTCGTTGGACTTAGTGAAGTCGTATCTATCTGAGGAAAAATCGCACCTATACTTGGGCGTTAGGCCTGCTCACATGAACAGGAACGGAAAGTACCCCCGCCTTTATTGCTCCGTAGTATATATACATATGTGTGCATGTTACGCATGCGCAGGGCACCGCATCAAGGGCCATGGCATGACAAGAACTCATCACGATAACACAGCAACGATTATGCCACAATCCTGTGGATACGTTACTTGGTTGGTGGATGTGGGCAGAAAATGTTTCCCGTTGTAACCAGAAGCTGGGTTTGCATGAATATTACAGCGGCGCTTTGCTTCATTTATACACTTTCTCAGTAGTACCATGCAGCCTCCTTAGCTAGCATAAAGGGTGAACGCCCTTATAAATGTTCACCCATGCCACATCGTCTGCTCGGCGTCTTTTTTGGTGCTTGTTCGTCACTGTTATCACCTACCATACTACAGTGGAGTGGTATATTAATGATGGAGTGAATAGTTAGGCCGTTATAGCTTTCCGCGTTATCGATGCATCGCCAGTGCTAATGCTGTGGCACCATCTGCTAACTAGAATTAAAACTGCTATTACTGCACGGTGACACCTCTCTAGTCCGAGCAGCGTAAAAACAAACAGCTGATCTCAATAACTATCGCAGAATTAATTAATGCTTTTCCTGCAGGGTGATATGAGAATAAACGATGACGGGTTTTACCACTCATTTCTTGCTGTCGCGGTGGCCAGTCACTAAGAAGCGCGGATTTAGATGGAAGCACACGGTTGGCGGTGCCTTGCTGCTACGTATTCACAGTTAGGGCGGCTACTGCGGTTACCGGCCGTAAGTACCACAATGCGCTGTGGTCGTAAAATGCGACTTAAGGCTGTAACGTATCATGTGCCACGCGAAAACAAAACGTTTTATTCCCTCCAGTTATCACATAATTACGCCTGTAGCTATTCTGCTGCGCAAGGATATTGCATGTGCACTTTCAGCAGGGGTGCAAACGACTTATGAGATGGAGTACAGTTTGTTGAGCATATCGAGATACGTGAAGCACACCAAAGTCGATAGTTGAGCGCGTCGGTACAGCGCTCATACTAAACATTGAGGGGCACGCAGCACACAAATACCGAGCACAAGTGTCGTTTGAGGCGAAATGGCGCCGCCTATACTGCGACCACTCGCGTCAGTGCGTACTTCTGTAGCAGCAGATGGTTTAAAGTGCGCCAAAATACGAGGATCTCCACGTATTTTGCTCAACAGAGAGATGAGCTCAACAGAGAGCTTTGAGAAGACGGTTGTTTGTTCTGGGCCTACGAAGCATCGGCTTTCAGAAGCGCAGTAAGAGGCCGGGCGACTTCCGCAAAGCTGTGCAGGACGGGGCGGAAGCACGAACACAAGGCTAGAATGCCCCGCACCTCCTTGGCGCTCATCGGCGCGGGAAAATTTTGCGCAGCACGAACCCTGTCTGAGTCTCTGCACACACCGGATTCATTAATGGCCAAGGATAGTGATTTGGCTGAGGCATGAGTAATACCTTGAACACACGTACGCTTGTGCACGCGCGCAAGCTCGCGTCCACACGCATGCGCAGACGGTACGACACGGTTCGTGCCCGTCAAGACGCGGCGTGATCTCGCTGAACAGCTCCCCTGTTATCGCGCACTTGGGCTACGCCGCGTTCACTTGCCTGGTTACGCAGGTACGGCGCGCTACATTCCACTCTCAGCAAAGCAGATTTATTTCGTGCAAGGAAGTGCTTCCTCTTACCTCTTTGTGCTGATCTAGCAGTTATAAAAATATTCCAGTTGCGTTTTTAGATATCGAAGCATTTGAAACACTGTCTATCACGAAGTACACAGTTCTAACGCGTCTATGCCCAGTGAGCGCGCGCTGTCGCGCGTCCCCGTGGATGCAAACCACCAGGCGCGGCGGGCGGAATGCGCGTAGAATTGAGTCCGGCATTTTTTTGTTTGCAAGTGCTAGCGTAAATTTGACTGCTTTTACCCTTATTGCTTCTAAGTTGACCTATTTTTTCTTCAGCAATTTTTCTCTTTCTCAGTTCAAATTGGGGTGAATCCTAGCCCTCACTAATCTACGGTGACTGCACTTTACCTGCCTCTCACGTCTACATCTTGCACCATGCTGGGACCGGCAGAAAATATATAACCAATTTCATTTCTTGTTTCACCATTACGGCTTTTCCAGGTCCACTTTCTGTTGCTACGTTTCCTGAAAAAGGTGTTCGTTATTCTCAGCTTATTCCTTTCTGCGGATTCCACCAGCCTCTCTCGTCTAGTGTTTCTAGAAACGACACCGTAGTTGCCAATTTCCTGTTCACCCGCCTGCCTTTTCCCCACTTTTGCATTGAACTCATCCCTACTACTGCATACCGAGTTTGCACTTTTCTCATCGCTAATTCAAAATCTTTATAAAACCGATTTACTTCCTCATCGTCTGGACTATAGATGTTGTAGTGTAGGCTTCTACTACTTTTAATGTATACCTTTATTAAGTTTGATTACGACTAATGCTACCCTCTCATTAATGCTGTAGAATTCATCAATGTTGCCTGCTATGTCCTTATGGATTTGGAATCCTACCCCTTGTTGCTTCGTATCAGGGAAACCTCTATAGCAGAGGACATGGCCGCTATTTAGCAATGTATAAGCCTCACCAGTTCTTTTATCTCGCTAAGGCCAATGATATCCCCAACAATGTCTGATAGTTCGTCCAACAGTCCTGCTAAGCTAGTCTTACTCGCCAGAGTTCGGGCGTTGAAGGTTGACAGGTTCAGTTTCCATTGGCGGCCTGTCCGGGCCCAGAGATTCTTAGCACCCTCTGCTGCGTTACAGGTCTGACCACCGCCTTGTTCAGGTGCTCCGCAGCTGCTGGGGACTGAGGGCCATGGGTTAATTGTAGATATCAGGGAGGTCGCGGCCAAATACGGCACCAGGGAGGCCAATTCCTCTTCTGGTGAAGAAGTGTCTTTGTTCAAGCTTAGTGGGCTTTCTTAATTTGGTTGAACCTTGATCGGTATAGCCCCACTCGCTCTCGGAATCTTTCGCCGGTGTCAGGCGTCACTCCAAGCCTGTAGATGTAGTGCATTTTTTAATAGTTTCGTTAATAGAAGGCAGTGCACAGATTCGTTGGTCTGTGTGTCTATCATAGGCGCTTTGTAGGAGACTATTTCTTTAATGGTATCTTACAAAGCACCTATATTAGACACACAGGCCAAAGAATCTGCGCACTGCCTTCTTGTCGACGGGCCGCGAGAACTTAGCGATGGCAGCTGTTTTCTGCAGGTCGGGACGGACTCCAGACTTGCTGATGACGTGGCCTAAGAACAGAAGCTCTTCGTAAGCTGAACGACGTTTAACTGGCTTCAGGCGGAGTCCGGAAGACTTGATCGTGTTTGATACTGTCTCAATCCGCCTGTAGTAATCGTCAAAATTCCTGGCGAAGACGACGTCGTCATCCAAGTAGATAAGACAGGTCTGCCACTTCAATCCTGTTAACACAGTGTCCATTCCGCGCTGAAACATTGAAGGCGCCGAGCATAGTCCGAGTGGAATGACTTTAAACTAATAGAAGCCGTCCAGCGTGATGAAGGCGGTCTCCTCGCGATCCATCTCGTCGACTTGTATTTGCCCGTAGCCAGTCTTAAGATCGAATGACGAGAAGTATTTAGAATTGTAGAGCCGATTGAATGCGTCTTCTATCCCTGAGAGGATTTATACGTTGTTCTTTGTAACTTTGTTTAATGGAAGATAATCGACGCAACGTCGCGTTCCGTTCTTTTTTACCAAGACTACAGGAGATGACCATGAGATTCTTGACGGCAGGATCGATGATGCCGTCGCCCGGCATTTCACGAACTTGTTGCTTTATAGCTTTACGTCCTTGCGTCTAAACTCGGTAAGGGCTCTGGCGGAGTGGTCGAGCACACTCTTCGGTTATTATGTGATGCTTTGGAACTGGCGTTTGTTGATAACTGGATGACGTCGAAAAGTAGTCTTCCTATTGTGGGAGGAGACCCTTGAGCGGTTGCTGCTTACTCATGGAGAGGCTTCGATTTATGTTGAAGTCTTGTTCGGGAACCATGCACTTTGAGGTACATGTGGCACAATCGAAGAGGGCAAACACATCCCTGATTTCCGCAATTTCGTCGATGATCTGATCGTCGTGGCCTTATTGATGTGCTTGGACTCCTCGCTGAAGCTTATCACCATCACTTTCGCTTTCCCTCCACGCAGTAGAGCGCTCCCTCTTGCCACGCAAAGTTCACACTCAAGCAGTAGATGTTGGTGGCCCTCGATGACGCCTTCTACGTCTGCGGGTGTTTTTGTGCAGATGGCAATGACAATGCTGGAGTGAAGCGGGATGTTGATTTGATCTTCGAGCGCACTCAATGTATGATGACAGCGAGAGCTCTCGGGCGGGGTCGTTTGATCTTTGGACAACGTTATCGATGTCGACTTCAGGTCTATGATAGCGCCATATTGGTTCAAGAAGTCGCTGTCGAGATTGACGTCTCGTGAACACTGTTGGAGGATAGAAAAGGTGACAGGGTAGGTCCTGTCTTGAACGGTAACTTTTGCCGTGCAGATACCAGTCGGCCTTATGAGGTGTCCTCCAGCGGTCCGATTTTAAAGGCCTTCCCATGTAGTCTTAACTTCAACTGGGCGGCCATGTGTCCACTCATGACGGAGTAATCAGCCCCTGTGTCGAGTAAGGCGGTGACTGCGTGGCCGTCCAGCAGCACGTTGAGGTCAGGGGTTGTTTGTCTTTCCCCACAGTTTGGTTTGAGCTTTGGGTCACGGCTGCACCGTGTTGACCTGTGGCTGGAGGGTGGCGTCGACAGGTCTTCTTATGTCGGCGCATTACTTGCTCTTAGGCTTCGTGTGGATGGCGGCGTCTCGTTTATATGTCGTCGACATAGCCTTTTAGACGCCTTGGTCAGTGGCGGAGGATCTTTGTCTGTTGAATGAAAAGCAGCAGCACAAGCATCGATTGCTGCTTTTAGATTTTCGGGCATGGGCTGACTGACCGGTGCCGCGCTTTGCCCATGTATGGTCAGCACTGCTGCGATAGATAGCGGCCTGGCAAAGATGAAGGGTATCGCAGTCGAGGGCTCCACTGAGTGGCGGTGAGGTAGTCGGCGATATCACGTGGCCGTTCACCTTGGTGTGGGCGTGGGGCGTTGACGGCGAACCCTCGCAGTACCACGTAACGGTACGGGCAGCGGTGGTAGACATAGCCGTGGCAGTGATTGCAGAGCGGGAGGTGGTCGGGGCGCGCCACATGTGTGTCTTCCTCGGGGCGTTGGGGTGGCCAACATGTGGCTGTGGTGGCGGTGGTGGAACCTAGCGACTCAATTGGGGGACGTCCTGGGGGCCGTGGAGGGCCAAGGAGATGGCGGGCTGCAGCAGCGCAGGCCACCGATTGCTGGATCTCCAGTCAGACTGTCAGCAATCGAATTCACTTGGGGCTGCGACGCTAGGAACATCTACTGTAGTTCTCGTACAAGTGACCTTATAGTCTCATGTAGATAATTGTAGCAGAGTGCTTGGTCTGCGCTGTTTGGCCTCGAGCGGTGACTGTGCCTTGTACGCAATTCTAACGTCTTCTCAGTCGTCGTAGCCTGCGTAAAGAATTCTACTGCTCTCTTGGGCGGGTTGGGGGCATAAGTCCAGCGAAGAGTTCATGATTGACCCCACACGTGAGGAACCAAATTTTTTTCTCCTCAGGCATATCTGGATTAGCGTGGCGGAACGGGTGCGTGACCTCCTCGGTGAAGGTCGCTTTATTCTCGTTGGGCAGCTGCATGCTGGTTTCTAGTACAGTTTAGCTTGCTCTTTGCGCAGGACGCTAGTAAAGGTCTGCAGGAAGCCCTTGCGCAGCAGGTCTCATGTCGATAGGGGCGATTCCCAGTTCTTAAACAACGCCTTAGCGGCGTCTTCCAAGGCCAAACACACGTGCCGCAGCTTGTCATCGTAGCTCCAATTGACTGCAGCAACCATTTCGTATGTTTGCAGCTAGTTTCCTGGTCTTCAAACTATGAGCAACGGAAGGTCCGTGCTTCGCTGGGCTATTGCAGCGTGATGGGGACGCTGACGCTACCATTCGTTTGCTGAGTTAGCCACGATATTCTTGGTCGTTTAAGGCAGAAGGCCGTGCTCCGGGAACAGGTTTTGTAGCCTGCGGCTTGCTCCACGGTCCGGCGGGTAGTTGGTGCGGTCTTCGGTTTTCAGGCTTGAATAGCGGCTGTGCAGGGCTGTTCTGTACACGAACGCACTAGCATCTCCACCAGATGTCATGTAGTGACAGTGAAAAACACAGCAGCAAATCTAAGAATGAGGAAGACTAAGAAAGAAGTTTTCTTATTGGGCAAACCTGTGCCCACAAAAGAGGCTACACCCAAAACACAGCGATAGCGGCGAACGCAGTCGGCGATCGTGGAAATCTGATCCTGCGGTTCAAGCGCGTCAGGTTTTATGCATGAGTCATTGAACGTTACAGAGTAATCGCTTGTTACCGCGGATCTTCCAGAAAGTACCACAGAATTCGCGTCGCGCACGCAGTCAGATTACATGAGGCGCGGCGGCAACCGACAACGCATAGAGCCATCGATAACATTCGAGAAACTTCCGATCCATGCAGGCGCGTCCTGCGCTAAGCGTTAACGTTTGACATTTGTTAGCAGGTGAAACGCGATTTCCCGAGAACGACAAACAAGTACGTGTGTCAGTATACTCCTTCGAGGTGAGCGGCCGCGAAAGTGAAGCGTTGGTTTGTGCCAAAAGGGAAGCCAAGCGTTGACCTTCAGAAATAACTCTGCGCGAGTCGACTGTTACAGAAGTTGCAAGAAAATGATCTCTGGTGATGACGATTGTTGCTGATGTTGAGGTACAGGCGCCGACAAAAGTGATATACTCCACGCAGATTGCTACCGCAGCGGCGTCGCTCGGCATTTTGGCGAGCTGAAGCACGAAACATTGACACGAGTAAAGCGACATGCTTGCATATAATAAAGGGCACCCATTGGCTGTCTCGACCCCAGATGCTGCCTGTAGATGGCCTCGCGATGCCGTTTGCCGTTGCTCCGGCTCCCGTTGCGTGGAGTATGCCACTTTTGTAGGCGCCTGTACATCGACCTAAACCTAGATCCGACCGTAGGGCTCGACTTTGTATGTTCTCAAGAAAGCGAATGTTACCCTTGGATGTGTATTAAAAGACTGGCGGACTGTAACGCAGGAATGATATATAGATGTACATTTTGGATTCCACAAGTGCACTCCAAGTTTTCCCACAGAGGGATTTCCACATCAGAGAAATAGTAGAAAGCTTCTTCAAATAGACGCAGTGGAGTCCCTACGAGAGGTTGGTGTCAATAATGACGCAAAGATAGCGATGTGTTTTAACTTAGGATACAGCTTTCGGTTGATAGAAACCGTATAGTATGAGAAAAGCTTCCGCGTGAAAGCGCCTACTGCGCTCTTTTCAGCAGACTCGCGCAAGACAAGGATACGTACGAAAAAGGTATAAGTGGATAGTGGCACATAAAAGTCTAATTTCTTTAGCTGTAGAAAACGTTAGCTAACTCTTTGTTTGTTTGTTTATTTATACTGTCAGTTCAAGAATGAACCATTACAGGAGTGGATATAATACAACAAAAAAGATACAAAATATCGGTATATGTAGATCAAAACACAATACCATAGCAGTTTCTGTAAAACGTGACATGCGGTGATCAAAGACAAAACACTCGCAGTATGCGCATCAGAAAGAGAAACAGTTGCTATGACGCATTCATATCCGGGAAAATAACATTCTCCAAACCAGCAGTAAAACACTGGCAGAAGAACATGTGACAAATGGATTGGGTAATTAATTCCATTCTTTGATCGCCCACGGAAAAAACTTTACTTGAATATATCATTCCGTGTAACTAGCGGCTTGTATGTATAAACTGTGCTTGTGTCTGGAGCGTTGATCTGGCGAAATTGCACAGAAATCAGCTAAATTAATTTTAACCTGGTTATGAATAATTAGGTATAAAAATTTCAGTCGGTGAAACTTAGTCCTTAGTTCTAAAGCGGAGAGGTTTGCACGTCTGCATAGTTCAGTAGGAGAGTGCACGCGCTGATACTTATTAAATATGAATCTGGAGGCCCGTCGTTGAACACTGTCCAGTTTATTACGGTTCGTTACAGTGCACAGATCCCATACAATCTTAGCGTATTCAATAATTGGCCTTACTAATATCATATGCCAAGCTTTTCACTTCAGGAGCTGTGCTATACAGTTTTCGCTTGAGACCCCATAAGGCTTTATTTGCCCTGCTACACACCTGATTGATATGCGTATTCCGCCTCAATTCTTGAGTAAATATTAGTCGTAGATATTTATATTCTGCTACTGTTTTTAGTTCGTGTGGACCGATGCTGTATGTGTACCGCAAAGTCACCTTCTTTCTTGTTATGGTCATACAAACTGATTTTACTGGGTTCAGTGGCACTTGCTACTCATTACACCAGTTTAATATTTTTAGTAAATTTTTGTTAAGATCTAGCTGGTGACTTAAAGATTCGATCCTATTGTAACTAACGTGGTCGTCTGCAAAGAGCATTAGTGGAACAGTTATATCAGAAGGCAAATCATTAATAAGTGTAAGAAATAAACGAGAACCCAAGACACGGCCTTCGGGTACTCCAGACAAAACTGGTTTGGACATGAATTTAATTTTATTTATTTCGACATACTGCTCATGAGACTGAAGGTAGGATGTAAACCACTTTTTGGATTTCTAAATATTTCATTCATTTTTAGCAGGAATTTAGGATGCGATACCTTACCAAACGCTTTGGCGAAGTCTAAAAAAGTTAGGTCGACCTGTCCTCAGCAATTTAACGTTTGTGAAAGATCGTGAACGATTTGAACAAGCTGCGTTATTGTAGACAACCTCTTGCGAAAACCATGTTGTGCTAGCGATAAGAAATTGTAAGCTTCTAGGTAATTTGACAGATGTTTACAAACTATATGCTCAAGCAGTTTGGAGCAGGTGCTCGTAAGAGAAATAGGCCTGTAGTTTCCTACCTCAGATGTGCTCCCACGTTTATGAACTGGAATTATTTTGGTTTGCTTCCAGGCTGTAGGAAATGTTCCCTGGATGAGCGAAGATTGAAAGACTACGGCAAGATATTTGGCAACCCACGGATCATACCCATATAGGAACTCATTCGGGATGCTATCAGGGCCGGGGAATTTCCTTAATGTTAATGCACAGAAGAAGGTTGAGGACTCCTTCCTTGTTGATTAGGTCAGATGCTGAAGGGTGGTCAGAGGTGCCATGAAAGTACGGAAGTGTGTCATCGTCATTGGTGAACCCGGAGGAAAAAAAAGGAATTGAATTTTCCTGTACGTTCTTGGGTAATCATTTCATCCTCATCTTTAAATTGTTTTTAGAAGGGGTTATATATCTCAAAAATTTACTAGGTGCTTTATGAAGGAAATTTTTCAGTGCTACATTAAAGAATCTCTCCTTGGACTCCTTGATAAGACGGTTTAAGTCGAGCCTCATGTTATAAAGAAAAGCCTTGTTTTGGGTGCTAGGATGTCGAGAACAAGCTTTTGGTTTCCTTTTTAATCTCCGTTTGACATGAATTATTTCCCTTGTAATCCATGGGCTATTTCGTTTGCATTTTTTGATACCTATAGGGAAAAATCGCGTAATGCAATGCATCGTAACCTTGGAAAAGAAGTCCCAGAGATCGTCAGTGCCACCATTGGATTCATAAACAAAGTTATCAAACGACCTTTCAAGGTAACCCAAGACACTAACATCATCAGCAGCTTGAAAGTTTAGATATTGGATGCGTGAATCCTGGTGCAAGGGGTACGATGACATGTTCAAGGACAGAATAACCATTTTGTGGTCAGATAACCCTTCATCGACAAGACCGTCAGTCACATGCGATGTCGAAGCATTTGAGAGTAATATGAGGTCAAGTACAGATGAAGTTGTTGCGCACATCCTAGTATATTGGTTAACAAGCTGGGTTAAACTGTAAGAATATAGTAAATCCAAAACATCTCAAAAGGTGTAACCCCTTTGTCTCCGGCCACAGATGAATCCAAGTCAGTAGCCGGGAGATTAAAATCACCTAGTAAGAGTATGCTGTCTTGCCCTTTCACGTACGTTTCCATGAATTCTCTTAACAATAAAATGTGTTCTACTGGAGAGTTCGGAGGCCTGTATACCGCTCCGATGAATACAGTGCGATTATTCAATTTTGTAGTAATCCATACAGCCTCAATATTTCCTGGTACTTCTAAAGTGGAAAATATGATATTTCGTTTCACCAGGAGGGCCACACCTCAGCCTCTTCCATCTTGATCCCTCCTAACCAGCGAATATTCGGGTGGCGCGATTTCGCTATCGAAGAAGTAGTTTAATGATTGGAAAATGTAGAGCGGGCGGTCGGAAAATGGAGCATCTGGCCTGTTACTCTACGTAAGGGAAGGGGAAGAGGGGAAGAAAAAGGGTCACAGTGGGGGGTGATACTGGGAGTAACGAGGTGAAGGACGCGTTGTATAAGTGTCATCACAAGCGTGAGTCCAGGCCCGTGTCGCCTAAGAAACGTGAAAGAGCACGCATTGTCTCCATCCTCTGCCAACTCTGTGGCCATGCGCCTAGCAATAGTTCTTCTGACATTGGCCTATCGCATAAACGTCTCAAGGTAGCTGCCATTGTCAGTCTTCCGCGCACACCCAGGGCACACCACAAACACATGATCTATAGTTTCTACAACGCCACGCACTGAACAGTCCGGGATGTGCAAGTATTTGCGCGTGAAGACGACGCCTAATCGCAGTCGGTGTATCAGGCATGTATGATGGCGTGGAATTCCACGCAGAACAGGAAATTGCATATTGGGATCCAGCCTTTTATGGCGGGTGTGGCGAGCGTCTGGCTGGGCCCAGTATCTTCTCGTCGCACACATCATTAATTCCGACAGGAGGCATGTAATGTCCGGTCTGGAGAATGGGACTACAGTTCGCAGTCCATTGCTGAGGGCGCGCCTTGCTGCAGCATAGGCCATCTCATTACCATTGAGCCCACAGTATCTCGCTGTCGAGTATATTTTTATGCAACCAGGTTTCCGTAGTTATAGCAATGTCAGGCGTGTGATCAATAACTAGAGCTTCAAGCGCATGCGCTTTGTTTATCAGACTTCTTGCATTTACGTTGAATATGTTGAAGCCAGCATGTTGGCCGTGCATGCGTCAACTATCACTTGCTCCTGAATAAGTTCGCCGTTTGCACCTTTTCTCACGTTCTTCATTCCAGCTGTACAGCGTATTGTTTACCATTAATTTATCAAAAAGAATCTTTATGTTATACCTTCTTTTTTGCCGTCTTTTCCTCACTTGCCGAGTCCCATAGCTTTTTTCTTATTCCCTGTACTCTTGCAGAGAAATCTTCACTTACGCTGTAATCCGTGTCTTTCAGTTTTGTGCAGTTTTGCAAAACTTTCATTTTATCTCTATGGTCTGCCATCCTCAGGATGACTTATCGAGTTCTACCGGAAATTTTTTTCCCTAACCTATGAATTCTTTCAATAGACTGAACTTCACTTGGGCAGTTTTCGTCAACAACATTTATCACGGACACAATTTTAATGATTTGGACACAACCCTGTACGCATCAAACGGCAAACTCTTGCTAAATGCAAAAAGTTAGTTTGCTCTGTCTTAACCCAAGCTAAGCGCATAGTCTTTAATGCTGACATTTAAGTAGCGAAACAAGAATACAACTCGTTTTACGTGCATGAAACCGCTGTTTGAATATCATTGAATCGAAACGCGCGAAAAAGACTATTTTCCTGAGTTGGCTGAGTACTATGAACGCAAGATGCGCCCCAAGAAGCGCACTATAGTAGGACATTGTCTTGTCATTCTACTGTCCGTGTCTCTTGAGCTCCTCTTAGTTCGTCATGAAGGACATGAAACA
This sequence comes from Dermacentor variabilis, assembly GCF_050947875.1. Taxonomy (NCBI): domain Eukaryota; kingdom Metazoa; phylum Arthropoda; class Arachnida; order Ixodida; family Ixodidae; genus Dermacentor; species Dermacentor variabilis. The sequence continues at coordinate 14,040,898 of NC_134576.1, read as the reverse complement.
TGCAGTCACTGAAAATACTCAACATGAAAAAGCAACAACTTACCAACAAATTAAAGCAAAGCAAAATCTCATAGCATTCACAATACGGTTTCAAGCGCCGGTAATGTGCGGCGTGAGAACGTGTGCGGCGTGGATAGGAGTGCGTCATGCGACCTCGTAAAGCAGACCGCCAACCCTACGAGTGGTCTTGTACGGGCCAAGGTAGTGGCGGCGCAGCTTCTTGCTTTGGTTTGTATCCTGCATTGGCGCAATCCTCCGGTTAGCCTCTCTGAATTTTCTTTGCCTTTATCTATCTCTGTAATGACATTCATCCTAGACACGGTCACTGGGGGCACACTCGTTCTCGTGGCGTCCAAAGTTGCAGTACACAAGATAGGTAATTCTGTCATCAGAGTTATCTGCGGTTGTGCCGTGTTGTAGATGAGTGGTGCCTCAAGGATAAAACAGCGCCGAGCGTCTTGTGCGAGACTTCGTGCCTAGAGTCCGTTCCATGAGGGTGGCAGGAAGTTGCTCGTGTGGGACATGATTCGTTGCGGCAGTTCTGCCGCGAACCCCGTTGCTCCACCGTAGGACGGGCCCCTCCACTAGGAGGGGCCCCTGGCGCAAACCAATGTTCTTCACAAATTAACTGACCACCTCAGTGTTCGTTCTTGGCGAAGCTCTTCAGGTCGCTACTACGGCCCACGTGCTTCCGGAGGTCGACGTAGCTAAGCCATGAGCAGGTCAGTTGCCTCCGTTTGTTACGATGGAATCTTGCAAGGTAGGTGTATAAACTATATTTTTAAAATCAAGTTTATATGAAAGTCATTTTTTAGGGACATATGTGTAGCACAGATTTGCCTGGCACTGTACCGTTCTTATGCGTAACCCTGTACTGCATAAAAAGTGTCCAGATTTCTGATCTCGCAATTATATTGCAGGATACGGTCTGACCGAAACATGCTGCGCTGTCACCCACACACGAAGGATGTGCCGTGACTTCAAGAGCTCGGGAATCCCTATGCCGTACGTGAGCCTAAAGGTGAGTACCGGTGAAACGAATAGTGTCGCAAAGCTTTGCGCCAAGCGGGGAGAACGATTAGAGCCCTGCACGGGCACGGACAGACACAAAGCCCGGGCCGTTCAAAGCGTCTTTCGGTGGGCCCAGCCTGGGCCCGGGCTTGAACCCACGGTCTTAGGTCGGGATCAAACTTGAAGCCACGGGCGGAGGCCGGACTCGGGCTCGCTCAATAAAGGGCCGAAGTCATGCCTTCGAGCACGCGCGAACATTAGGCATTGCATGGTGCAAGGCATTCTGTGCCAACCTAAAGTGACAACGTGAAAGAGCTGGCTCTTTGTATACCTCAGCAAAGAAAATGAAAAAAAGAAAAAACTGATGGAATTCGAATTTCTTTCTTTTCTACAAAAACTAGCGTTCTTTTAGCGTAAGGAAAAATAAATTAAATAAATAAACCGCCATTCAATGAATTACCGATGTTACCGTTTTTGCGATTGCACTATTAGAACTCTCGATACTATTAAATTATTTTAGCGCTGACACAAGGTGTGCTTCTTTAAGTACTTGCGTGTGTATTTGATGATTTGATGCTGTGTGCGCACGAATTCGCCTGGTTATATATTTGCATGCTACATGAGTTCACAGGGTCAAAACCGTACAATGAAGGTAAGTGCATGCGTACCAGCGGAAAAACAGCGCAGGCATTCGGCCAAATCACTGATGTTCCCTACACTCCTAAGAAAAATTACACCCTTTTGCCACACAATCGTCATCTGTCTTGTCCCCATTTCATTTCTTTAACGCGGCGAGCCCGGTACTTTCCAGTAACGAACGGCATGCGCGTTATCAGCATGACATAGCATTCCCAACAGGAAAGTAGCGGGCGCGGCGTTTTCAAGAAAGGAAACGCAAGCAAGGCAGATGACGATTGTTGTTGTGTGGCGAATATACACCCCAAAGGGTATAAACTATTTTTAGAGTGTATGTAAAACATTTTTTTACGTACAGGCCGGACCTGGTCACGCACACGTGGGCCTGGCTAAAATTAGTAATGGACGTTCGGGCCCGGACTTAGTAACACAGATCCGGGGCGAGGCCGGGCGCGGCACCATGGGCCCAGGCCCGTCCTGGGCTTACTATCACGGGCTTCATAAGGCGGGCCCGGACAGGGTCCGGTTTGAAATACCAGGCCCATGCAGTGCTCTAACTCTCACTTGTCTTGACGAATCCCTAATTCTCCCAAACGTGACATCAATTGGACGGCGGGGCGACTGATTGACCAGTGGCACGCAACCGACGTTGTAGGCGAATAGGGGCGGAATTCGCCAAGCGGCGCTGTTCGTACGCAATTTGTTAGCCAAAATGATATTGCTATCAGATAAGTGTGCAACCGAAGTGGCAGCGCATTTAACTTTTGGAGTCGTATGAGAGCGAGGAGGAAGCGAAGATCGGACTAGATGACCAGAAATGAGAGAAGTGCGGTGAAGTGATAGCATGATCGCCCATCATGCATATGTAGTTGCGGCTATATTCTGATGGCAAATCGCTGCGCACCCCTATTCGGCATCGTCTTTTTCCCGGCGTCTGCTACAGTGCCGACAAGCGCAGCCACGCTGACCCGTTCACCGCGCCACCTTCAAAAAATTGAAGTAGAAGTGTTACGCATTTTCCTCACATTTCTACGACAGACAGATTGACGCATAATGACGTATTTGGCGTAGAAAGAGGCGCTCAGTCGGAGCAATTACCGGTCAGTTCTACCAGGCTAAACCCACCTGTATACGTGACCACTACCACCGTCGTAGTACAAAGTGACTAAATATACGAGAGTTATTCAAAAAGTAAGAACCGTTTGCCTATATTGTATATTTACTCGCCAGAATACAGTTATATTTGTGCCACACCATCTGTTCATTCTTCGTCAAGGTAATCAAGCGATGATTTCGGTCAAGTAGTCGCCTGGTTGACGGAGAATGCAGAATCCGCGAAAGTCGTTGCTGCAGCCTGTTGTGAAGTGCTAGCTGTAATTCTATGTTTGCGTGCAAAAGGGTCATCAGCTTCTTAGATTCATGGTGAGTTGCGCCTAGTTTATGTACCGAGAGTGAGTTAAGCAGAGGTAAAAAAATGGTATCTTGACATCAGTAATGGCCGTACAAATGTGCACAATGAAGAGTGGAGTGGCAGGCCCAGCATCCGGGCCAAGGAAACTGTTCAAGAAATGGACCGATAATTGCTATTAGATGAACGACTGACAGTTAGTAGTCTGGCTGATAAATTGCCTCTTGTTGGACACGTATTACACGATGGTAACTGAAAAGTTCTGATATCACAAAGTGTGTGCTAGGTGGGTACCAAAAATGCTTACCGACCAACTCAAGCAGCAACGAATCTCAAGTGGATGAGCGTTTTTGGACCGCTAGCGATAAAACGGAGATGGCTTGTTTTCGCACATCGTTACAGGCGAGGAGACTCGACTATCCTACGGCACTGCAGAAACAAAACAAAAATCAATGCAATATGGCACCACTCCTTTGACCAAAACCGAAAACATTCAAGCAATCTCCTTACTTGAGTCGCAAAATGGTGGCTACCGTGTTCTGGGAAGAAAACGGCGTTCTTTTGGCTGATTTCACGGAACGTTGGACCAAAGTTACAGCTGACGTATACTGCGAAATGCTCCCCAAAGTGAGACTTCCAATCAAAAATTGACGGCGCGGGGAAGCTGTCGTTTGTAATTGACCTCCCTCATGACAGCGGGTGTCCTCACACCACTGCTCGAACCAAGGAGAACATTCAAGATTTTGGTTGGGAACTTTTCGATCACGACCCTACAGTCTCGACCTTGTACCAAGTGGCTGTTTCCTCTTATGGCACTAAAATAATGCTTTGGAGGATAACGGTTAGAAGACAACGAGAAACTCAAGACTGCTGTTGTCAACTAGTTCAATTCTCAGGCGGCGAGCTTCTATGTGGAGGGACGAAAGAAAGTGGTGCAGCGGTACGAAAAGTACTTAGAAGCTAACGGTGATTATGTAGAAAAGTTTACGTAAAAGCATTAGACTCAGTAGATATACCAGCAGTCACAGAGGCATTATGTAATCAGGGAGTACAGACCGCTTACGTAAATATCTTGGAAAATATCTACAGAGATTCCACAGCTACCTTAACTCTACCCAAGAAAAGTAGGAAGACAGCTATAAAGAAAGGGGTCAGACAACGAGAGGCCATTGCTCCAGTGCTAACCACTGCATGCTTGGAAGAAGTATTCAAGCTATTAAACTGGGAAGCCTTACGAGTAACAATCGACGGCGAATACCTCAGCAACCTTCAGTTTGCCGATGACATTGTTCTATTCAGTAATACTGCAAAGGAGTTACAACAAATCATTGAGGACCTTACCATAGAGAGTGTAAGAGTGGGGTTGAATATTAATATGCAGAACACAAAGATAAGGATGAATAACTGGGCAAGAGAACAAGCGCTCAGGATCGCCAGCAAACATCTAGAGTCTGTGAATGAGTACGTTTACCTAGGGAAATTACTCACAAGGAACCCTGACCACGAGAAGGAAATTCATAGAATAAAAATGGGTTGGATCGCATACGGCAGACCTTGTCAGCTCCTGACTGGAAGCTTACCATTATCATTGAAAAGGAAGGTGTAAAATCGGTGCATTTTACCGGTGCTGACATACGAGGCAGAGACTTGGAGACTGGCAAAGAAGCTTGAGAACAAGTTAAGGACCGCGCAAAGAGCGATGGAAAGAAGAATGCTAGGTATAACGTTAAGAGACGGAGAGCGGTTTGGATCAGAGGGCAAACGGGTATAGCTGATATTCTAATTGAAATTAGGACCAAAAAATGGCACTAGGCAGGTCACGTAATGCGCAGGGTAGATAACCGTTGGACTATTAGGGTAACAGAATGGGTATCAAGAGAAAGGAAGCGCAGTAGAGGACGGCAGAAGACTAGGTGATGCGACGAAATGAGGAAATTTGCGGGTGCTACTTGGAATCGGTTGGAGCAGGACAGGGGTAATTGGAGATCGCAGGGAGAGGCCTTCGTCCAGTAGCGGACATAAAATAAGCTGATGATGATGATAACGATGTAGAAAACTGAACTGGATTTGTATTAAACTAAACCCGCCAATGAAAGCTTTTACTAAGGAATTAATATATGGTTTTTTAGTTCCAAACAGCCCTTACTTTTTGAATAACCCTCGTATATCGATTCTAATTATGCAAATGAAAAAAAAAAGCTTCCTAGTATATAATTCGTATGGTATGAAGGCAGGAGGCTCAGCAACCGAACGCTCACCGGTACCGTATGTGATTGCGCTGCATGCACACGGTTGCGTGTGCGGTTCTAACGCCGCCGCTCAACGCCAGGCCCCTCTGCAGGCCGTCTGAGGTGGTGCAGGTCGACGATGTCGTCGACCGCCAACGGACTCGCGTAGAATCACTGTCCAATGCACGGAGAGCTATGAAGCCAGCCCTCAAAAATAAATAGAGACAGAAGCCGTGGCTGCCGACACTCGCAATTTATTATAGCAAACTTCACTATGTAACATCCACACGTGCAAGCTTCGCTGCCCATCACACTTTGAGATCGCATTAGCGTTCATCGTTTCTTCTTCGCTTCTGCTCAGCCAGTAAAACACGACGCCTCGCACAGGTCAAGCATTTATTTTGCAGGTTCAGGCGCCCGCATCCTGACAGAGGCGAAATGCACAAAGCCACGTACACATCAATTTTGAGCCCGGTAATAAATCACAGGTTGGTGATGCCAAGGCCTGGGGCCCCTACCAAAGCTGTCGGTTATAGCCCAAGTGGAACGTATGGAACAGCCATCATCACCCCGATGCTCAGAGCCAACGTTGCCATTAATTTGCCAGCCTCAGAAGAACACTTGCTCAAATCCACGTCAGAATACTGCACAGCACCGTCACGAAGCACCTAGCAGTTCCACGTTCTAGTTGGTGTCGGGTCAAATTGGTTCAAGTCGTCGATCTTGTGATACTGATGCATTTTGTGCAGAGTACTCAGTGCTCAGAGTAGTGACGGCTGAGGAAGGGGTGGGGGGGGGGAGGGGTGTGATGCCCAACGCCGTTCTGTAAACGCGCGGATGCGGCCTCATAGTACGAAATGTAGTTCAAGAACAACAGTCCGTTAAAATACGGCACGAACTTGGGATGCCGTAAAACGTCATCAGCGTACTTTTATGTTCACAATAGGACAAGGGCCTTTCCAAGATATCGCTGATTTCCCCTGACCCGCAGTGGCTGATTCTAAAATTATGCGTGGAAATTTCCTGATTTCATTACCCCAACACATTTTCTGCCATCCTCGACAGCGTTTGCTTTCCCTTAGCACCCACTCTGTATTCATAATGGACTACCGACCCTATGAATTACGCGGCTTGCCAAACTCCTATTTTCTCTCTTAATTTTGACAACCCTCGTCTTCTGTGTGATCCACACCGCTCTCAACGACGCCCCTTCGGGGGCCACCCACAAAACTCCGATTATTCTCTCAATAAAGTGGCGCCCTCTCTTCCTCTTAGCATTAGGCCTAACATTTTTGTTCCATTTCTTCTTTCAGCAGTCCTTATCGTATTCTCAACCTTTATTGTTAACCTCCAAGTTTCTGCCCATATGAGATTACTTGATGAATAGAATTATTTTTACAATTTCTTTTTTAACGACTGTGGTGAGCGATTTGGCAATGCCGGCCGCATGCACTCGAACCCATTTTCATTCGTCAGTACATTTCCGTCCCATGATCAAGGTTTTCTGTTAGTAATAGACCTAGCGCTCTGTCCTCTTTACTCGCTCGTCCTGTGTGGCGCTGTTCCTCTTTTTATTCTAAAGACCTTTAGATAATCTTACTACTGTGCATACTTTAGAGGCTGACTGCCGATCATGAATTCTTGTTGGTTTGACAGGTTATTGGACATTACCTTTGTATTGTGCATAATATTCTTCAACCTACTTACACTTTCTAGGTTCTCAATTCTCAAGTCCTCAATGAAGTGTTGCAATGTGTCCACAGCATCGCTGAATGAGACAATGACATCGGCAAGCAGAAGGTTGTTGCGATATTCGCTGTTCATCGTCGACCTTAATACTTCGCAGTGCTTGTTCTAAGCATGCAATTAATATAATGGGACAGATTGCGTCACTTTGCCTGACCGCATTCTCTATAAATATTTTTCCAGTTTTCTTGCGAGTAATAAAAACATGCGAAGCCGAAACCATCACTGAGTTGAAGCGAGTCTGAGGTGTTGAGGGTGCGTGCGCTGTGGCTGGACCTAAATATGGAAGTTTCGCATAATTGAAATAATTATTGAGTTGTCCGCCGTATGCTGCTAGCACGACAAGCTTAATGTGAAGTTCGCACAGTCCTTCAGTACAATGCCTGCCATATGCACTTACAACACTAAATATACACAAATGTTGTAGCTTCGTCCAAACGCACTGGATTAAGTGATCAAACTGTGCGCCGCCGGGAGAGTGCACAAGGCAGCATAATTCGCGCGGCGATGTAAATGCTTAGTCTTGCCGACACGACGCGTTGATATGTGACCGCGTTTATTGTCGTGCACGCTTCACATTGTTCGCTTCGCGGTACCAGGCCACTGAGACCGGCGGACCGTCATGTTGACCTGACATTGTGTGGAGCACCACAAGACTGTCGCCGGCTGAACGAAAATTCTTGCGCTCAATTCAGAAACGCCTGTGAACGACCTCTTAAGTAAGATGGGGAAACTATAGAATGAACATCGCTCGAAGTGACTCAAAGACGTGAGTGACATCACTTCGCCCAGGGCGGATGTTGGTCTTGGGTTTAGAATAAGGAGCTTCGTACAATCATAAGACGACAATGGCTGTCGTCTGCTGTCGCTTTTCTTTGTCGTCATGCGTTTCCGTGGCCTGTTGCCTTCTTTGTTTATACAAAACAAAAGTATAGTGGCGTGTTTATAAGCGTTATGCTGTGCACTTTTTTTTTACCAAGAAAGAAGTGTCTCCCGTGATACTCGTCAGTGCGATTATATATATGTATATATATATATATATATATATATATATATATATATATATAATGTGTGTGTGTGTGTGTGTGTGTGTGTGCGTGCGTGCGTGCGTTGTGGACTCGTGCCACAATTCTTCACTTCGTTCATGAAGTGTATTTTGCTCACTATTTCTTATGTAATCGTATTGATGTCCCACTTCATATCATAGAAAGTATTGTCATCCGTCGTACGCATACGCTGATTCTCATCTACGCCACAGAATAAGCAAAACTGTGGGCACAGGGGCTACGTCGCTTCGACTTGGCGCTGAATTGACATCATGAGCAATATAACAGAGGGCTGAGCCTAACAGCCCGGAAGACCACAACGAATTGTGCGGCAGCAACAAGTTTTGATAATTAGAAACATTTAGACATTTTTTCGTAGTTTCATTTCCTGTGGAGGGTTAGTAAAGTGGTAGTGGCAGTCGGGAACAGAGTAGCGACACTGTAAATAGCGGAACTTTTTATGCGGCGAACCTGTGCCCAGAAAAACAGGCTACACCCAAACAACAACGATAGTGGCGCGCACAGTCGGCAATCGTCGATAACCTATCTGCTGTTCAAGCGCTTCAGCTTTTATAAATGAGCCATCGAAAGTTCCGGAGAAATCGCTGGTGTCCGTGTTTTTTCCAGAAAGTATTACACAATTCGCGTCGCGAATACATGCCATCAGGTTACACATGGTCCTCTGAACACAAACAGCGGATAGAAGCATCGATAACATTCGAGAAACTTCCGATACAGACAGGCACGTCCTGCGCTGAGCGATAACACTTGTTAGACGGTTAAACGCGGTCACCCGAGGAAGATAAAGAGGTACGCGTTTCGGCACTCCCCCCTCCCCCCCCCCCCCAGGAAGCTTGTCCCCCATGATACAAACAACACGAAAGCCAAAACGAAAGCACACGTAATGAAGAAATAAATAACAACAAAGTAACAAAGACAGTAAGACCTTAAGTCCGTAAGCGGGCGTATAAAGACTTAAGACATACTATGTGGATTATTTGAGGTCGTGCCCTGCGCCGCTGTGATTGTGAAATGCCGTCTGGCATGGCCTCATAAACCAGTTCGCCAATACGTCCGATGATCGTGTAGGTTGACGCTTGCAAACACTTGTGGGTGAGAGTTTATACCCGGAAGTTTCAAGGCTCAAAGAGAGAGGGAATTGTTTGAGGCATTTTGTATAAAAAAAGGAGAAGGTTGCATTAGCACCGCGTCGCTTAATTTATCTAGCAATGAAGGGATATATTGGCACAATAAGCATCCAAGTCCGTAGATATGAAGAACGTAGAAAGTTTCATATCGTGGTTAGAAATGCGTCTTTAATTTTGCGCAGATCAGGTCTTTCAGTAATGAAATGAAACATGTTGATCTGCTTTGGTGCTGACAAAGTGCGCTGTGGCAATATACTTGCTTATGTTTCTGCGCAAGATCTGCTGCTCGTGTGATCTTTACGCAGTATAGCTCAGTTGAAGTTCGGCGACTATCCTGTGTGCATTCTTACTGTGTTCTGTCCTTGAAACGCACCGTTATATCCATGGCCCATGAAACCAGCAACCAAATAGTCCATCTTAGTCTGTTAAAAGGCAGCGGATAGACCCATTGACAACATTTGAGAAACTTCCGACACATGCGGGTGAGACCTGCACTGAGCGATAACATTCGTTAGCAATATATATCCTGAAAGCGTAGGAAAAAAAATAATCCGCAGTCCTATGAGCATGAGGAAGATCAAACTAGAAAAGAAAATACGGTGGAACAGCTCGAAACACACCAATGGCCGACATTACGGTAGCCAGCGACGGACACCACACTTCTATTTGCGAACAGGTAATAAAGTAGCATGACGAGAATGAAAATTCAGGCTATTGCGCGCATACAGAAACACAGCCTGTCAGAGATTAGGCAGAAGTTCACCGCATAACATTAATGTTAGTACGTTCCACGGCCGCGCACGCTCAATACAATTATGAGCTCAAACAGCTCAATGCACTATGAGATGACAAATCAGAGCACGTCACATAGATTTAAACACGCGCCATCCTGGGCTCTAAGTTGTGGCCTCTGGCCAATCATCCACGAAAGCGTGTTCCAACGCATACCCGCGTCAGCTCGGGCGGCGAAGATAGACATAATATTGTTCGTAAGATTGCTACACCCCTATTGTAGCAATTTCTCTTTATTTAGTCAACTTCGACGGCTGTTTAGGTTTTCTGAATCGATTTACGTTTACTATTACAAGTGCTGGAGTTCATACCTGTGCTACCCGTACATCTACGCATTTTTTTCGACTACAGGGTTGGTATTTGCAGCGGCGGGCATCGCAAGGATGCTGATCTTATGAACAGTTTTAGCATTGTGAATGCGCTTTTTTGTAAGGTTTTTCTTACGCAAAAATTTGTTCTTAAGTTCGTGTCATGAATTTTTGCTGAGTTTCCATGTTACTGTTAATAATTCTCAAGTCCTCCACTGCGCCTTGCCTCGTAATCAAATCGTGGTTCTGGCACTTAAGACCCCATATTTAATTAATTAGTGGTTTGTCTTTGTTCTCCAGCAAAAGCGATACCGAGCTTTGCTGAACGGTAGTGGTAGTGTCTTCATTCATTCGTGGTTCATTTATTAACCGCAGCACCTTACCGGCATTATAGTGGACGATATTTATTCCACCATAGCGCCTTCCTGCAAGATTTGACAAAAACAATCAGGAGATACTACTCTGGAGCAAGGCAGAAAGGGGAATATTGTACGTAATTATACTAGTTACATAAAAGAGATGCGCTTCTTTATAGTAACTGGAAGGAGCGCTCTATGTGCTGAACACGTGCCTTCTGTGAACAACTAAATAAACAATAAATGGTATGCACATAGCTATCATTTGCACACTTGCTCTCGACAAAGAGCTGAAAACTGCGCGAGAGGGGTTATATCATGAAGCGCCTATTTCATCTGCAAGAAGCGCCCGCGCGGCGGACGCACTTCACGATGGTTCTGCCTTTTATCAAAGTTTTCCGCAGGATTATAGAGTCAAATTCCTAAAACGCAACCCCAGGCAGGGCGAAAAACGGTATCGCGCTGTAAACCAGAGGATCGCAAACCCCTCTGAAATGAAGGTAGAGAAAGCAGAAGCGGGGGAATCCCCAAATACCAAGTCAAGAGAAGAAAAAAAAAATGATCGCATGAGACGAGTCGAGGAGTGCGACGCGGATGGATGGATCCAAGTTACGCACAAAAGAAAGGGCCGCGAAAACGCTACCGAAGAGGCAGACAAGCAAGGCACCCGCTTGTCTTTACGATTTTATGAGCAAGCAACATACCCTGGACACCTAGCGACGACATCAAGATAATCGTCAGGCCGAGAGACGGGCTAAACATCAGAAATACGTGCAGCGCCAGCTTGGAAGAGGCGATGCGCAATGAAGCAGGAGTGGGCAGCGACGAAATCGTCACGACCTACTGCAACCATGCGCAAAATATCCTGTTGATAAGCACACCGGACGGCGAGAAGGCGACTGAATTCACCAAAATCAAGGATTTAACAATCAACGGCAGGAAGTACATGAGCAACGCCTACGTCTCGGCACCAGAACAGATGGCTAAGGCGATAGTCCCCAAAATTACACTGAGCTACGCAAAAGACCAGTTCGTTCACGCACTGGTGAACGTGAGGAACCCTTCCCTGGCGTGTGCGGAGAGACTGGGCAGCACGAGCCACCGTGATACTACTGTGCGAGGGCAACAGGGCTCCCGCATGGGTGCATTCAGCAGCATCATAATGAGTATCCCTCTATCGGAAACAAGCAAAGAGTGGAGTAGGCTCTGGCACAGACGCGGTGTGCGCCCGAGACCGCACGACAAGCCGTGCCCGGCGGGCAGTGCCAAAATCAGGCCAAAGACCACGAATGCGCACCTAAATGTGAAGTCTGCGTAGAAGCTCACCCAATAGCGCATCAGATTTGCAGTGGTAAATACAAGAAGCCGTACTTGGTCAAACTAAGAAGACGGACAGCGAGGAGAAACAAGGAAGAACTGCAGAAGAAGAACTGTCTTGTGAGCCCGGCGTCGGGCTCACAAGACCCCGACGCCGGGGAAAACAGCCACACAACCATCCCACGCACCCAGATCGAGATCCAGATCAGGATCCAGGTTCATACACAGGTCCAGGCCGGGGGGACGACCAGCCTAGAAGTCCAGGTCCAGGAGCACAGACATGACCGGGCGCGGGTAGAGATCCGCTACAAGGGGGAGGAAGCCGAAGCGAAGGGAAATGAAGAACAGGCGACTCCACCAAAGGTGAGCTGGTCAGACATAGTTGGGAATTGTCAATCGGGAGGATCCGGCAATACCAGTAATGGTAGGGGCAAGTACGAACACACAGAGGCACACGTGAACGAATACAGAACGAAAAAGAAACAGGGGCTAGAAAGAGCAAGAAAACAGAACAGCGAATTAGCTGAAGATATGGACGAACTACAGAGACCAATTCATCAAATACTCACAAAAAATGCAGAAACAATCCCCCCCCTCAGCCGCCTTCGCCTCCGTCTCCATCCCGTCCACCCAAGCCATGGAGGAGGCGGTGGAGATCTTTGTGCAGCTGGCACACCTACTGGGGATCAAGCGAGAGATTCCGGAGACAAAGACCAACGAACAGGTTTGTTCAGTACAGGAGGTCAAGAGAATAAAAATAGTGACATCCTCAATGACATGCACAACAAGCTCTCGGACAAAATGGAGAAAATGTTCGAGATGCTGGCCGCCTGCATTAGTGACAGCGAGGGAGAGAGGAAGGCGCACGCCCTAAAGTACGACAGGCGGCTCGCAGAGCTGGAGAAGATGATATCGTAAAGATGCCGAGCAACAAAAGGGAAGACTCGTCATCTGGCAGTGGAACTGCCGCAGCATCTCAAACAAAAAATCAGTAATGACACAACAAATTAAAACGGCCTCAAAGAAAAAGAGCCTGTCGTAGTAATGTTGCAGGAAACATTCGACTACGCCGATATTGCCGGGAATGCCACCCACAAACAACACACAAAAGAGACGGGGAGGGACATAGTCGTGAGCACATTAGTCAAGAAAGGGCTGGTCGCGATCCTGCGTATTATGCTACACATCACGGATGTCAGCCACATCGTCATAGAAGTCGTGCCACGCAGCAAGAAGGAGCGCTGTACTTTCGTTCTGACCGAATACAGTAGCCCGCCCAAAAATGGCCTTGTATACAATTTCGAAGATTTAATTACCGAAACAATGACCATCGCGGTCGACAACAGGCTCGTCATCTGAGGTGACTTGAACGCCCCACGCATGCAATGGGGATATGGGCACTCGTCAAAGAAGGGAAAAGACCTGGTAGAGCTTACAGAAAACGGCGGCCTAACCCTTTTCAACGAGCTGGCCTCGCCCACCAGAGTCGGTGGGGGCCCGCATAGGGACACCACACCGGACCTAATGCTGTGTAGTAGCGCCAGGAGAATCACCAGGGAGAACACCTTCAGACACCTGGGGAGAGATGACAGTATCCGAAGTATCGCCCTAGGTGAGGCCCGCGCTACGAAGGAGAAAGAACAAGCTCAGGCTAGTAGACTGGGACCAAATCCGCAAAATCAGAGACTAAAAGAACAGGGACCACTACGAAACGTAGAAGATTGGAGCGGGGAGGTGCTACGTGATGCAAAAAGGCCATGACCGAGATGTACCGGGGGGCTCCACGACAAGACAAAGAAGATGACGCCGACGGTGGAGGTCACCCACCGCGGATGGACAGCAGGCTCGCGCACGTCGTACAAGCAAAAAATAAATATATCCAGAAACTTCCGCAAGGGCAAAACCACAACAGAAATCGAAGGCACAAATTCGCGGAACTAAACGAAAGCATCTGAACACACTGCGTCCATGATGGTATCAGGACTGGGACGACGTATGCGACGCCATGGACGGCAACATCAACACGGGTAAAACGTGGAAGTTCATCAACCACCTGGTCGACCCGTCGGACACAAACACAGCGGCGAAAGCGGGAATGAAAAAGATCAGACACATGTACAGAGGAACACAGCCGTCAGATGGGTGATGAAATCACGAAGCTGTACCTCGAGATACCTCCAGCCATAGACCACCGGAACTACACGGGCTCTCCCAACGAGGGCGTCAACAGAGACTTCCCGCAGCAAGAAATCAAGCCGAGCCTGCAGACCATCTAGACCAAGTCAGCTCCGGGCCCCGACAAAGTGATCAAGACTCTCGAGAACCTGGACGACCAGGCAACGAGCCGCTTGACAGACTACATCGACGAGGGCTGGCGGAACGAGGGGGATATCCGATGAATGGAAGAGATCCGACATGATCCTCGTCGCCAAGCCAGGTAAATTGCTAGAAATCCAAAACATGCGGCCGATCTCCGTCACTTCCTGCGTCGGTAAAGTGATGGAGCACGCCGGCCTGACCAGAAGTAACGGCTACCTGGAGTACAATGACACATACCGCAGTAACACAATTGGATTAAGAAGAGGGCTCTCTACCAAGACGCCATGATAAAACTCAAGGAGCAAGTCATAGACAACATGGGGCGAGGCTTGAGGACAATACACGGGCTCATTCTTAAGAAGGCCTTCGACAGGGTTCGACAGTACCCTCTACGGAATCGCGCAACTTGCCCAGGCCTTCGTTATCAGCCACGACGTGTACGTGGCGGCATTGGTCTACTGGAAGAACGTTGAGAAAGACAGGATTGATGCGCTCATTAGAAAAGCATACAGAACAGTACTGACTCCTCCGCAGTCACAAGAAAAGAAAGGCTACTACAACTCCAGCAACGTAACATACTGGACAAAATAGCGGAAGCACAGATGATAGCGTAACGGCGCCAGCCGCTATCAGTGCGGGATCGGCGAAAGACCGGAGATGACTGTAGTCCAACTCGCGGGCAAGCGGGAAAAGTCCCGTCTTTATTTCCACAGCAGTTTAAGTAGAATCAGTGTGACGTCAGGGACACGTGGTTCCATACATGCGTCATGCACAATGAATCGGCGCGTCATGCGGGAGCATGCTTTCAGCCGCAGCGAAATACATTCCAGCACATCCCCCTTTTGCAAAATGAAAGTGATTTTCACGGGTCGCGTTTAGGGCACCCGCATATGAACAAAAGTCAAGAACCCTCAGTGAGAATCGACCACGAACAAAACCTTATTCATCAATTCCGTATCGAACTGGTCGCTTAACCATTCTACCCAATTTGGTCACGGTCACTGAAGCAGAAGGTGCTAGTCCCTCATAGTCAAATAGTCATAGTCCCTCATGCTAAAGGTAACGAAGCTGTTAGGGTAGTGGGTGACTCCCTGTTCATAGAAACCAATTCGGATGAAACACTTTCATTTGGAAACTCGTAGCTGCCTTTTGCCTTCCTCTGTTCTGGCAAGCGGTTGAGCATTCGTCGGTTACGCCGCAGCGTACTCCCTTCCTGGCTGGGTATTATGTAGGACCACGGTGTAGCGGCTGTGGCTAGCACTGTTGCTCTGGTCTTCATGTCCGTTACCCAAACGGATCACCAGCCCGGGTTCAATTCCCGGGTTTTGTGGCACCTGTTGTAGTACTGTGCTTGTAGCTTCTCGTTGGTACTGTCTTTGGCCGCAAGATTAAGCAGCGGTGCCTGCACTGGACCACGCCGCTGCGGTGCCATTGGAACTCTTGTCCTAAGACGCAGGCCCATGAGGATTTCAGCAGGACTAGAGCCAAGAATGCCTGGGGTCGCCCTGTAGGCAAGCAGAGGCAGGTACGGGTCCTTAGATTTAAGGATCAGGCGCTTAATTGTTTGCACCATACGTACTATTTCCCCATTAGCCTGAGTGTACCTAGGGCTAGTAGTGACGTGACCAAAGCCATAATCGTGTCCAAAGTTATCAAACCCTGTACAAGAAAACTGTGGTCTATTGTCTGTCACTATGGTCTCCGGGATGCCATGGCCTGCAAAAATGCTTTTTAGCCTTTCTATTACCGCACCAGTTTTTGTTGAGGGAAGGGGGGCTACTTCCGGATACCATGGCAGGCAGTCGACCACGACAAGATAATGACAGTTGTTAATAAAGCACAAGTCGACCCCAACTCGTTCCCACGTGAAACTTGGCGTTGGGGTTGAAATCAATGGCTCTGAGTTCTGGATGACGAAGCGCAGAAGTAACACATTCTTTCACTTGCCGCGCAAGTTGTTCGCCGAGGCCTGGCCACCATACCAATTCTTTTGCCAAATCTCTAGTCCTCGAGATGCCCTGATGTCCATCATGTAGTTTTTTTAGTACTTCCTTTCTTAGGCACTGAGGTACCACCAATCTGGTACCCTTTAGCAGCATGCCATCGCATTCGGCAATTAGGGCTCGTTCCTGCCAGTACGGAACTAAGTAGAAAGGAAGCTTTGGTTTTTTCCTGCCAGCCTTGGCGACACAACTGATGCAAGGCTTGACAAACGACGTCAGTCTTTTGCACATCGCGTATTCTGTTAACAAAATTGTCACCCATTTGAAGCCCTTGCACACATGTTTTGAGGAAAGACAACACTTCCGACACGGTCACTTCACCGGCTATTTTGTCGGCTTTCGTCGGTGCTCTTGAAAGAACGTCCACCATTATCATGCTTTTACCGGGAACGTACACAATATGAAAGTGATATTGGATCAGCCGCATTCTGAAGCGCTGAACCCTTGGCGGCAACACATCAATAGGCATTTTACCAAGCAACGAAGCAGGAGGTTTGTGGTCTGTTTGAAGCATCCCCTCAATACCTCTTATCTATATATCAAGAATAAAATCCGACGATCCATATATAATCGTGCTTCCATGCCCAGAAGCAGTGCTTGGTCCTTTTTGTTCTTTGTTATTGCTTTTGTGCGGTGACGTTGAGAATAATCCCGGTCCTCCGCGAGAACAATCAGATACATTATCCGAAGTTCTGAAAACCTTACGCGATTTGAATCAAAGGTCTAAAAGAATGGAGGATAACCAAAAAGCAATGCTGGACACTATTACAGAGTTAAAAGCGCATCAGGAAACGGTGGCGGAAGCGATATCTGAAATTAAAGAAAGACTTGCGACGGTAGAAAATCAGACCGGTAGTTTTGAAAAATGGCAGCATGAACTCGGTGACGTGCGTGAAGCGGTTGGGTATATAGCTAAGGACGCTGCATTCCTATGCTCCCGACTGGATGATGCGGAAGACCGCTCTCGTAGAAATAATCTACTTTTTTATGGTTCAAGGGACATCGCCACCGAATCAGCTGTTCAATCGGAGGAAAAGATACTGGACATTCTAACAAACACTCTAAGCCTCAGAACAACTAGTGACAGCATATCGCGCGCACATCGTATTGTTAGATTCAGTCCAAGGAAGTTTCGTCCGTTGATAATAAATTTTGCTGCCTATGAAACGAAGGAAGAAATATTATCGAACCGCCCCATGCTAAAAGAAATGAGTATCTCTGTTAGTGGAGATTTCAGTGCCGCTACACGTTACGCCAGAAAACCTCTTATAGAATACAGAAAAAGTCAGAATGTACCATTTAAATTAAGATATAACAATCTACTGATTGGTAGAAAATGCTATGTATACGACGCCACAGAGCAAAAGGTCTGTGAATTGAAGCCGTTAAGTAGTACCTCAGATGATGCCACGGCGTCTGTTCTATCCTTTAGATCAGGCCGCAATGTTCGAACAGCGCGCCCATAGGAGAACGCGAGGGGTAGGGACCTCGATCCCATAATATGAAGACTACCGGTTCTTTTTACTAATAATTGTAGCTTCTTACCTAAAGCAGATGATCTCTGTAGCCTAATAAATGATTGTGATGCAGACATTTAACAATTAACCGAAACGTGGTTGACGAGTAAAGTAACAAACTCTGAGTTATTCTACTGCAATAAAAAGTATAATATTTACCGTACTGATCGCGCTAACACACTAGGCGGTGGTGTTTTAATTGCTGTTAATGAATGCTTTGACTGTTTTCCTGTAGCCATATCATGTAACATTGAATGTGTATGGTGCTGCATTTCTGTAAATTTCAAAAAGGTTGTAATCGGTGTTTGTTAGCGACCACCATCATCAGCCCCGACTTCTTGCGATAGCATGTACGATTGCTTGTGCCAGATAAGTGTTCGCTTCCCCGGAGCGCCAATATTACTCATGGGCGATTTTAACTTCCCGAATATTTCCTGGTCAAGCACGTGTCCTTTATTAAATACGACTTCCGCAGAATCGAAGCATTTGGTAGAGATATGTGCTGATTTCAACTTAGTTCAGGTAGTTACTTCCCCTACACGTGTAACGAACACCACATCTCTCTTTTTGATCTTGTTTTAAAATCAACAGATATCATATCTAAGGTTACACACTCACCCGGCTTGAGCGATCACGACGTCTTGCATTTTTTCATTAGCCTGGCAATTCTACCGTCCCAAAACTGTATTAAAACCATTCGTGATTATAAAAACCGCAACTTCACCGCTATCAACTACGAACTTGCTCTTTTCCTTGATAATTACCTGCCTAAAGTTGCTGAGCGCTCACTGGATACTAACTGGAATATATTCAAAGAAAAAATTCACGATCTTGTTAACAAGTTTATTCCGATTGGGCGCGTTTTTTCGAATAACAATGCTTCATGGTATACTAAATCTTTGAAAGGCCTATCTAACAGAAAAAAACGACTTTTTCGCACACCTAAGCGGATGGAAAGCCAGGCTAAATGATCTGCTTACAAAGAAGCTGCCTCGGCGTACTCATCTGCGATAAAGAATAGAAAATTTTCTTTTTTCAATAATACCCTTCCGCACATGCTCATAAATAATCCAAGAAGCTTCTGGAATCTAGTAAGGCCCAGTGTATCGAAAATCATATCACTTAGCACGTCTTCCGGTGAGCCTATACCTCGGCAGCACTGCGCTACGATTTTAAATAATGTATTTTTAAAAGCTTTCACTCCTTCAGCACATGATAACGACGTTCCAAGGCTACCATGCTGCAATTTTTTCCAATGGATCCCGTAATTTTTAACTCTACTGGCATAAAAAAATAATAGACACTCTTAAACTTACGTCTTCTTGTGGAAAAGACGAAATCACTACGAAATTTCTAAAAAATACTAGTGAGTATTCCTCTGTCATATTAAAGAGCATTTTTTCACAATCGTACCTGTCTTCATCCTTGCCTCATGACTGAAAAACAGCAAAGGTTATTCATATCCACAAATCTGGCGAAACTCAAGATCCGTTTAACCAAGGCCCATATCGGTTACCTCAGTACCGTGCAAACTTATGGAGCACATCATATTTTCTAACCTCGTCAACTTTCTTGAAGTAAATAATTTTTTTCTAACAGTGAACATGGCTTTCGCAAAATTTTTTCTTGTGAGACTGAGCTGGTAACTTTCACTAATGACTTACATGTATATCTTGATAGCGGTTTTTTGACTGATTGCATATTTTTGGATTTTTCTAAAGCTTTTGACAAGGTGAAACATGTGCTGCTACTACACAAACTGAGCGCACTCAACATTGACCCGGAAGTACTCAGCTGGATCCAATCGTTCGTTTCTTCTCGTTCCCAATTTGTTGTAACTAATGACTCCACAAGTCACGCGGGTCCATTTGAATCCGGTCTTCCACAAGGTCCTCTTTTATTTTTATTATATATTAACGATTCACCTGATAACATTTCCTCAAAAAATTGTTTATTCGCTGACGACTGTGTTATAAATTGAAAAGTGACTAATGCATCTGATATAGCTACCCTTCAATCCGATTTAAATAACATATCTAACTGGTGCCTCATTTGGTGCATGGAACTCAACATTAATAAATGCAAATCTATGCGGATTTCTAGTTCTAACGCAACTTGGCCTACCTACGCCCTTAATGACTGCTCCCTTCAATCCGTTACACGCTACCGTTATCTTGGCATTCATATAACTAGCGATCTTTCTTGGAAGCAGCATGTACAGTATGTAATACCTAAAGCTAACCGCTCCTTACGATATTTGAAGAGAAATTTTTCGCTTGCGCCAATTTTATTAAAACGGCTGTTGTACACGACATACGTCCGCCCCCAATTCGAATATGCCTCATCCGTTTGGGATCCTCATCAGATCATATTAATTAACAAAATTGAATCAGTGCAAAATCGATCGGTTCGTTTCATCTTAGCTAACTACCATCGCACTGCTAGTGTTACATTAATGAAGAGTACCCTTCAAATTCCATTATTATCTCTTCGCAGAAAAGAATCACGCATTTCCCTTTTGCATAAAATCTACCACAACGCATCTCTTCGCCCTCTTTGGATCCAACCTGCGCTTTGTTATTCGGCTTGTCGTGACAACGTGCATAAAGTTAACGTGCCCCGTCATAACAGCGTCGCGTGCTCACAATCATTCCTTCCTAGGACTTCAGTCGACTGGAATAATCTACCTACATCATTAGTAAGCATCAGTGACCCGAATCGTTTTAAGAATGTACTAATCAACATAAAATAATGTATGGTGGCAAATGGCATAATTATGTACTTATTTGTGAACATTGTCTGCTTGCTAAAGTGTATTCTTTGTGTATTTTCATATTATGTAAGTCTCTGTTATTTGTTATGAATGCATTACTACTTTTTTTCATATTGCTTTTGTTCCTTGGAAATTCCTTGAACTGATCCTGTATTTTTTACTCTTGGAATGTATTCTCGCCCCTCCCCTCTGCAATGTACAATTATGTACCTTGAGGTTATCATAAATAAATAAATAAATAAATAAATAAATAAATAAATAAATAAATAAATAAATAAATAAATCTTATGTATTCATCGGATCTTTCGGCAGGTCATGTTAACGCTAGTGCCTCCTTTTCCACTTGCGCATAGCGCTGCTCAGTTTTGGTCGGTGACCTTTAAGCAAACGCTATTGGCCGGCGCTCGCCATTGCGTTGTTTCTGGAAAAGGACGGAACCGAGACCATATGACGAGGCGTCCGCCGAAAGAATCGTGGGAAGGCGTGGATCGTACATAGTCACGCACTTTGCTGAGAAGATAAGAGATTTCAAGCTTTCAAAAGGTGTGTTCAGATCAGGGCCCCAAGCCCAGTGAGTCTCGTTCTGCAAAAGCTGCCGTAGCGGGGCAGTGTTTTACGCCAAGTTTGACAAAAAGCGGCCTAGGTTGTTGGCCTTGTCCAGAACACAGCGTAATTGCGATATATCAGAGGGCGCTTTCAGCTTTTGGGCGGATCCGACTGTACGCATTCCTCGCTGAGTAAGTGGCCCAGAAAGCTTATGCTTCGAACACCGAACACAGAAAACGTTAGACTGGACCAGCTTAGCTAAGACGTTCGACAGTCTAGAGTCATGGTGCGCTTTGCTGTCGCCAAATATGAGAATATCGTCCATAAAGTTAACGACGCCAGGAAGGCCTGTCAGGATTTCAGACATCCTTTAAAAATACTCTGGAGCTGATGTAATCCCGAACGGCAACCTGGTGAATCAGTACCGCCCTAACGGTGTAATGAACGTGGTCAGCTCTTCTGAGGCCTTGATGAGTCGCACCTGATGGAAGCCGGAATTGGCGACCAATTTGGAAAACCATTTTGTAGCGGCAAGAGAGCCCAGTGCTTAGTCGACAGTAGGCAGTGTGTATCTTTCTCTTAAGACCAACTTGTTGAATTGCGTAAGGTCGACACAGATCCTTACATCTCTCGAGTGCTTTTGTACAGGCACAATGCCGGCACACCTCTCTGTTGGCTCTTCGACTTTACGAATGACGCCCATTTGTTCCATCTTCTCGAGTTCTCGTTTTACGGGCTCCTGAAGCGGTATAGGAATCCTGCGTGGTGCGCTTATTGAAAATGGAACAACATCCGGTTTAGGCTTATTGTATACTCCGCGGGCATAGTGCCTAAATTGTTGAAAACCTGAGGGCACAACACATCGTAGTTTGGTTCCTTGTGAGCCACAGAGTCAATGAACTTGATGACTCCGAACGCTTGGAGAGCCGGCAGACCCAGCCGTAGAATGGCGCAAAGGACTGATCACATGACACGTTTGGCGAGAAGTTTGTTCCCTCCAAAATATACCCGCCTGAAACTTGCCCAGAACATTTAAGCAGTCAAGACCTCGTCGGCTTTTTCCAAACTCGTGGGAAGTCCCGGAAACGATGTTGGAATCGGGGACAATTCTGCACCTGAGTCCACCTTTGCGAAAACAGGCACGGAGTTAAGCAATACCTGAACGTAACGTGCCTTGGCACCAGGCACCTCGACCGCACCCCAGAAAACCTCCCCAGTGTCCTTTTGTACAGACGACACTCGTACCTTTCGCTGGTAGCCTGGAGAAGTCCCTTTGAGGCACACATTGCCGAAGTGTCTCTTTAAGCCGCAGTTCAAGCACCTCTGGTCCTTCGCCGGGCAGGCTGTTCTTGGGTGCGAGTTGCCTCGGCAGAAGATGCACGGTCCCTCGAAACGAGCTGATGTCGGCCGGGTTTCCTTGCTGCGTTGCGGTTTCCTGCGGTAGCTCACTGCGTCGACATTGACGTCCTCATATAGCTTGCACGGTGTGTATTCGTGGACTTGCAGTTTCGAAGCTCTTCTTGCTGATGCTGAACGGTCTCGTCTAGGCGGGCCCTCACCGGTGCTGTTGCGAGAGACAGCTTGGTATCCATTTGGAGCGAATCGGAGAGTTTGTCATCCCGCAGGCCCACGACGAACCTGTCCCTGATGACGCGCTGCTCGAATTCTCTGAATTCACATTTGTCCGCCAAGACGTGTAGAGCAGTCATAAATTGGTCAGTTGACTCGCCAGGCATCTGGTGCCGCTTGTGAAAGCAAGCGCTCTCGTAGACAACGTTGATCTCCTTGATGCAGTAATCGTCGAACTTGTTCTTGACCAGGTCAAATTTCTTCGAATCTTCTCCAAAAAGATTTAAGGTGACGAAGATGTCCCTCGCTTGTGGACCCATGGTATAAAGCAGAATGCGTACTTGTGCCCCTTCCGAGCACTCATTCAGGCTCGACGCATAGCGATAGTCGTCGAAGTGCAGTAGCCACGCCGGCCACTCCGAGGTAGTGTCGAAGTCCAGCGGTCGCGGCTGCTGGAGGCCTGGCGGCGATGCCGTGCCCATTACAGCCTCATTTTCTGACGGCGTCTCGATCCTCCTTTCCCAATCGCTTTTAAAAGTGGATAGATCACATCACTTCTGACACCATGTCGTAACGGCGCCTGCCGCTAACAGTGCGTGATCGGCGAAAGACTGGAGACGACTGTAGTCCAACCTGGAGGCAAGCGGAAAACGCTGCGTCTTTATTTCCACAGCAGTTTAAGTAGGACGAGCGTGACGTCAACGACACGTGAGCTGCAAGGAAATACATTCCAGCACAAATGACACTCCAGAACCAAGGCGGGCAGACAAATCATGGGTAAGATCGGCATAAAGTGCAACGGAATGATGGGCCCCAAGACGCAGATTCCCCCGGGCCTGCGAGCCACAGTATACACGGAAAACATCCCGAAGAACATGCACTCCATGCACAGTGCCAGACGAAGAAAATACCGCACGAAGACGATCCTAAAAACCATGGCGTGTAGGAGGGCGCTCTCTTCATAGACGCCGCCCAGTACGCCCGAAACTAGGACGACAATGATGCTGTCGGCGGTGACGAGGGTACCTCCCTCTTCGCAATGGCGGTCGTAAACATGACGGCGGGCTCCGTAAGGACCGTATCGTCGAAGGTAGCAGAAGAAACAGCAGTTGCATTGGCTTTAATCAACCGTCGGCAACAAGACAAAACAATTATCAGCGACTCCAAGATGGCCATTACGAACTTCACAAAGGGCTGGATCTCTACCGAGGCGGCCAAAATCCTGAACCGCAGAGCAGAAGACTTCAAGAACAGAAAAATGATACCAAAACACCTCAAATGGATCCCGGCGCGTATTGGGTGTTGCGTACTCCAGGGTAGCGTATCGTACTGCTGCCGAGGAGTAGCGGCGCCTGCCTATCGAAGCTCGACCGACGTTACTGATTGGGTAGCGTAGCGTTGTCGGCGGGCTGCAGGCATGCGGTAGACCATGGCGACCAAGCAAGGGCGAGACGATTTCTAGTGCGAAACTTGCACGGTTTATTCAAAGGTAGATGAAAGAAAATGAGAAAAGCATGAAGTGAGTAAGAGTACATTTCGGAGCCCCTTAAATAGGCTCTATACAATGTCCGTCAATGTCACGTGACTGGCAGAGAAAGAGGGCCCCTCCTCCTCTGGTTATACCCAGCTTGCTGAAAGAAAGAAGTCGTCCCGCCTCCCGGAATTGCAGACGCCTGTCCATCTCTTCTGCTCTTTGCGGGTTCGTGGAAGTTCTCCTCTAGGTCCAATTCGAGAAAAGGGTCTCTCTAAACTCCCACACCTACACAGACATATACACAAAAGAGGCCTGTACACTGCGGGGCTTCCAGCAGACAGGTAGACACTCGAAACGGTCATGGAGAATTAGAAAGTAACGCTTCATTTCGATGAGGCCTGGTGGAAGAAGGTCGGGTGAGAGAAAGTTCTTTCTGCACGTGCTGCGGGACGCCAACAATAGCAAGCGAAGTCACGCCTCATTTTGACGTGGCAGGGTGAGATGGTCGGTTGAAATTCCTTTCAACACGTGGTGCCAGACGTCAATCCTAACAGAATCTCCGGCGGGGGAGGAAGATCCCGATGCGTAGGGGCCAGCAGCCGCTGTTCGAGGGATCAGCGTTTCGGTAGCGGAATTCCCCTTAGAGGTGACGAACCCTTAGTTCGTCGCAGAATGATTCCTGGGAATGGTCATCAGTCCTCGTGGCGCTCTTGTGACGTTTCTCCCTGGTCCGGTCCGGTGAAATTGGTCTTGCAAGCAGGTCTCGCAACTTTTCGTCTCCTGCGTGAGCAAGCAATCACCCCAGAACCGTGCCGGACCCACAACCACAAAGCAGCGAGCACAAGGCCACCCTTGCCCAAGACACCCCCGGCTTAAAAAAAAAAGAAAACCCGCTACACATTTCCTATTCCCTGCTCGCGTCCCTTCCCCCACGAACACTAAAAACAGCCATTTCTTGAAAGCGTTAAGACGCGGCAATTAAAATCAGCTAACAATCGGCTACACTTCGGAAAAACGTATGAACGAACGTACAAATGCCACGGCAACCCGGGTGAGCATGAGACTTTCGTTACTCTAGGGACGACGACTGAAACCGTCGGCATTGCCGTTAAGCTTACCCTTCTTGTAGCGAATATCGATGGTGTACTGTTAAAGAGCCAAGCTCCAGCGCAAAAGACGACCGTTTTTGTTGACATGGACTGCAGCCATGTGAGGGGACTGTGGTCAGTCTGTATGGTGAATCTTGAACTAGCGATATAGCAAGCTAGCTTCTGCACCACCCATACTACGCAGGCGCATTCGTACTCTGATGCACTGTATGCTTCCTCACGAATTGAAAGCTTTCTACTGGCGTACACTACAGGATGTTCGTTCTCGTCATCTCTCTTTTGACAGAGCACCACCCCCATACCTCTGTCGCTGGCATCACACTGAAGAATGAATGGCTTAGAGTAGTCGGGCGCGTTCAACACTGGCTGACTCGTTAATGCTTTCTTCAGCATACTAAAACCCTTTTCTTTTGCATCATCCCACTTTACCGTTTGTGGTTCCGTTTTTCTGAGAGCATCCGTTAAAGGACTCGCAATATCGGAATACCGCAGGATATATCTTTGGTAATAACCTGCCAAGCCAAGCAATGATCTTATGTCCCGCTTGGTGCGTGGTTGCGGGAAGTTTTCTATTGCGGTCAGTTTAACGTCGGAAGGCTGATGATGACCTTGCCCTATTACACGACCTAGATAAGCTACCTCCGCGCGCGCTAATTGGCATTTGGGAGCCTTAACAGTTAAGTTGGCCTCTCGTAGACGACACGGCAAGGTTCACAGGTGTTGCATATGGTCGGCCCATGATGCAGAAAAGGTTGCTATGTAATCGAGATACGGAAGTGCAAAATCCTCCATTCCTCGTAGCACCTGGCTAGAGAAGCAATACGGCGCATTCTTCAATCCAAAGCTCAGGACTTTCGGACGACAGGTTCCCATCGCGGAAATAAACGCCGCAAGCCTGCTTGCCCTCTCGGTCAACGGAACCTGCCAATACCCTCTGACTAAATCGAGCGTAGAGATGAAATTAGCACTGCTCACTTTCTCAAGCCTTTCCTCGATATGCGGTATTGGATAAGTCTGGTCCTTCGTGATTAAATTGAGCCTGCGGTAGTCAATACCTGGGCGCGGCTCCTTTCCAGGGACCTCAACTGAAATAAGAAGTGAGGTATAATCACTCTCTCCTGGCTCGATTACAGCTAGCTCTAACATCTTGTTTATTTCAGCGGTCATGATTCACGTTGACGAGGCGAAACGCGATAAGCTTTCGAACGAACTGGGTCCGATGAGGTTAACTCGATGTCGTGAACGATCGCAGTGGTCCTACCCGGGGTGTCTGAAAATACGTCTTTAAATTCAAACACGAGTTCCCTCAGTTCGGCCTTTTGATTGGGATTCAACTTCGCCTGTTCTACTAACTTGTCTATGACCTCTTGAATGTCTCGTGAATGTCGTCATTGCGGTTAATTCTGGAAAGCCGACAGGCATCTCCTCAGGTTGGTTATTCAACGAGGGTTTCAGAACCATTACCTTTTCCCCAACTTCAAAGCGTAGCGTGCGAGCCGTCCTGTCATAGTAATGCTCAGCATTGCTTCGTGCCTTACGCGTTTCCTGCTCTGCGATCATTGTGGCAGAGCTTACGTTCAATAACATTCTGCATTCTGCCTCGCGAGACAATTGTCTCGCGAGGCTCCGCTGCTTTCCTGACCTTTTGCTTAGCTGGTGTACTTTCGGCATTATCACCTATAGGGCTGTTCTGTTTGGTGCTGGTTGACCAATCCTCCGTCAAACCTGTTTTCTCCACCACCGGACACTTATACACTGCCTTGGCCGCGAGCCCCCTTGGCTTGGAACGAGATAGGCCTTGCACTGTTCCCTCACTAAACCCGATCCCCTTACGTCGTAGCAAATCCTCTGATTTGTTAGAAAACAAATACGGATACTGCGGTGGGAGAAGTGCCGAGACGGCGGATTCAGTGTCCTGTACTCCAAAAGGGCCTTTGATACGAATCTTGGCCGCAGGGAGACAAACACTGGAGGCCTCTACGGCTTGCCTTATCGAAGCACATTCTCCTGTGAATTGGCCTTCCTCTACGTACGACGGATGCACCACGTCCATTGTGGCTGCCGAGTCGCGAAGCACTCTACATGGTTTGCCGTTTACCACGAGGTCTCGAATGTACGGTTCCAGCAACTTAGATTTTCTGCGTTACTACTTAGTGACATCAATACTAGTTTGGGATTTCTGCACCCCACGGAGATATGCCCCGTTTGCTGGTAGTTGTAGCTAACTACTGGTTTCTTGGCCTCGAAAGTTGTTTCCTTCTGCGTTTCTGCACTCCGTTCGCGTGGTTCCTTTTCTCTCTCACTTTCCTCGTCACTAGTTTTCATTAAATCTGACCTTTCCATTGTTTTATACCGACTCGACTTTGACCTTCGCTTTGCCTTGTCAGGTCTGTTTTTATTCATCTCCTTCTTAGGTGCTTCGTTGCCTTCGAACGCACGGCGGGTTACGCACTCCTCTGCGAGATTTTCCGCTTTCGTGATAGTGTCTACGCCTGGCCTATCCTGAACCCAATGCTTGATGTTTACTGGCAGCCGTCGGTAGAACTGTTCTAAAGCAACGCCCTGCATTGTCTTTTCGGCGTCGCCGAGTACACCCTCTTCTCTGAGCCATTCCTTCAGGTATACCTCCAAGGTGTATGCAAAATATGAATGACTCACTTTTGGTCTTCTCGGCTTTCCTGAATTTTTTCCTGAATGCTTCCGCTGACAATCTGTACTTTTTTAGCAGCTTCGCTTTGACTTCATCGAAATCCTCTGCTTCTTCTTTCCCCATGCGGGCGATAATATCAGCTACCTCACGTGGTAGCAATGTAAGCAAGCGCTGCGGCCACGTGTTTCTCGCGAATTTTGCCTTCTCACACGTGCGCTCAAACTGTACCAGAAAAAAGACCTGTGTCCCCTCCTACTGCGTAGGCTGCCATCAAGTCTGTCATTCTGCGCTCGCTTTCACGTGCCTCTGGGCTAGGTCTTCTAGAATTTTGAGCTTTCAAGAGCTCGATCTCTAGGCGCGTCATTTCGAGTGCGTCGCGGGCAACACGTTCTTCCTTTCCCTCTAGGCGCTTACGCCCTTCTTTTTCCTCTACGCGCTTACGCTCTGCTTTTTCCTCTTTCTCTAGGCGCTTACGCTTTTTCTATTTCTCCTCAATGCTCTCTAGGCATTCCGTCAGTTCATCGTTGTCTGCCCCCGTCGCTTCGATCGCTTCAATGATCTCCACCTTTCTGTCTGATTCGGCAATTTGAAGGCCCAACTCTTTGGCCAAGGTCAACAATTCCGGCTTCTTTAGTGCCTTCAAGTTCATGGCTGCCCTTAGTGCTGCTAACTCTTCACTCTATAACAACCTTGACGTACTCGAAACTTCCGTCAACGGTTAAAGAAAAATCGCTGTACTGTACTTTCTAAAAGAATGCGTATAGCCAAGTGATATCTCAGTCAAGGAAAGCCGTGTACTCACCGTATGTAGTCATGAATCCAGACACCTTCCTTCCGAACGTTGTCACCAGGACGAAGAGGCTACGATCTCGTAGTTGTCGTCCAAGTTGGGGTCTCCAGGGTTCCGTATCCCAACCGCTGCCAGTAAGTTTGTTGCGTACTCCAGGGTAGCGTATCGTACTGCTGCCGAGAAGTAGCGGCGCTTGCCTATCGAAGCTCGACCGACGTTACTTATTTGGTAGCGTGGCGTTGTCGGCGGGCTGCAGGCATCCGGTAGACCATGGTGACGAAGCAAGGGCGAGACGATTTTTGGTGCGAAACTTGCACGGTTTATTCAAAGGTAGATGAAATAAAATGAGCAGAGCATGAAGTGTTCAAAAGTACATTTCGGAGCCCCATAAATAGGCTCTCTACAATCGTGGGCGGGATCTTGCTTCCGTCGACGTCACGTGACCGGCACAGAAAGAGGGCCCTTCCTCCTTTTGTTATACCGAGCCTGCTGAAAGGAACAGGTAGTCCCGCCTCCTGGAATTGTAGACGCCTGTCCGCCTCTTCCGCGCGTTGCGCGTTCGTGGAAGTTCTCCTCTAGGTCCGATTCGAGAAAAGGGTCTCTCTAAACTCGCACACCCACACACACATACACACACAAAAGAGGCCTGTACACTGCGGGATTACCGGCAGACAGGCAGACACTCGAAACGGTCATGGCAAATTAGAAAGTCACGCTTCATTTCGATGAGGCCTGGTGGAAGATGGTCGGGTGAGAGAAAGGTCTTTCTGCACGTGCTGCGGAACGCCAACAACAGCCGGCGAAGTCACGTCTCATTTCGACGAGGCAGGGTGAGATGGTCGGTTGAAATTCCTTTCAACACGTGGTGCCAGACGCCAACCCTACCATAACCTACCTTGCCCCTAGACACGGCATTTCCTTCTGCTGCGATCTCAACAAGCGATTATGGGCACGACCAGTGGCGTAGCTAGGTCGTCTGGCACCTGGGGCCCATAGGTCTTCTGTCACCTCCCACCGCGGGTGTAGCTGGCGGAAAGAGGGGTATCTTCAGACGTATATGACACCCCCCCCCCTTCACTGGCCCCTTGCACCCGGGGCCCATGGCCCCCTGGCCCCCCGGCCCCCCCTGTTGCTACGCCACTGCACACGACGCCATCGCCCTCGCCGACCATGCACGCCAGCTTGCCCGTGCTCGACTGACGGCCCCACAAACCACTCTGCAGAGTCAGTACAACGCCCGCCATCGTGACGTAGTTTTCGCCTGGTGCGCTCATGCTCCTGCAGTCGCCCTCTCGTCACGTCGGGCTTTCAGAGAAGCTCCTTTCGCGGGCCCTACCGCGTGCTGCGCCAGGTGACGCCTGTGACGTACGAAATTGCTCCTGTGGGTTCAACCTCGTCCTCTCCTCTGGCGTCTAGTGATGTCGTGCATGTCAGTAAGCTCAAGGCCTACTACACTTCTTCCGAGTCCGGTCTTTAGTCGCTCCGGGGCGGCGATTTTGCCGCCGGGGGTAATGCTACGGAACAGTATTTGCGATCACGAAGAGGCGAGCAGTGTGAAGACGACGACGACGATTAGAGGCTAGCGCGGGCTGTTGCCTCTTGGCCAAGTGCGGCAAATTTTCTTTTAAATATGCTTGTATATAGCTTTTCGTCTGTGTCTTCCTACGTAACAATATATTGAATGTGCGGACGGTGTTAACAATGAAACTTAAAAAAAAGATGTTGAAGTTAAAAAGTACGGATGAGGTAGCCACCGTTGGTAATTCTAATGCGCTTGTCCTCGTATTGTCAGGATTGTCAGAAGCGAACGTATAAATTAAAAGCCGTACACGTCAGTGCCAACAGTGATGTAGCGAGCTTTTAGACAGAATAACATTTTAAAAACAAGGTAGAGAGAACTCAAAAGAAACCTCACATGGTGTGGTCAAAGGAACTCTGCTAATGGCATTTTAGATGGGTAGGGACAGTTGAATTCGGCATCGCCAGAGGGATGGCTCCGGAAAAAATCCAGAGAAGGCTCGGACCCGAGAGCCCACCCGCAATCGGCGCCTATGGTGCCTAGGATGTTACCCGAACTACCCCATAACTTCTATACCTTTGTCTGTGCATGTGTTTCTTCGTTTCCTTTTTTTCTGTAATCTGCATCTCGTTTTCTATGTGTGTGCATTTTTCTTTATGTTGGTCTCTCCCCTTACGCCTTTCCCTGTGCAAAGTACGAGTGTATCTACCTTCCGGTTAACCTCCCTGCCTCTCGTACCTCATTTATCTCTCTCTGCTCCAACTAGTACCGGAACGAACGGCTCAAACTGCGCTGCGGTGATGACGATTGCGTTAATGTCGGCAAGACGAAAAGGAGGGAGGGTTTCGCACACAAAATTTAAGGCAGGCTTTGTTGCGAAATATTTAGTTTCGCGTGACAGGGCTCCGCCAATGGCAGGGAAGCTTCGCGTGTAAACAGGCGCACAACTCTGCCGCCCACAGGGAACCATGTACACTACCTCATAGACTGCTCTCCCTTTGGCTCTTCTAGCGCACGGAAGTGATGCCAGACAGTTTTAGTATAGCGTATAGCGGCAAATGCAAAGACCTAGTGTCTTTTGTGCGTCTGCTATGCTATTATCGTCTGCTTGAAATGCGGTGTAGGTCAGCACAAACAGAATTAGCAACCATGGCAATCCTCTTCGCCTTCGTGACACCGATTATGCATTGCAATAGGACGCTCGTAAATCGTTTCAAGTAGAGTGAAATGAAATCTACTCCATATTGAGAACGTGCCTGCGATTTCCTACGGTAGGAGCAGGTAACAACGGTAGACGAGAATTATGCCCAGTGACATTTGTAACCGCTGTTCAAATTATTGTAATGGATCGTCTTTACATGTAGATCTATTATGCATCTGTAAGTGCTATTATCTTTGTGGGCTCGAAAAGTTGAGGCCACGAATAATTATAACTGCTACTACTACGCAGATGTAAACCTTCTCGCCACGACCAAGATAATATGATGCTGCCTGCCACGATTTTACAAGTAAATATGTTTCCAAGCGTAAACACATTTGACTGTGGTGTCTAGGTTTAATGTATTCATTGTCACTTCAACCGCACTTAAACTACAGCCACTGAACGAGCGGCATGGCGTGCCGCATTGATTTACATTGTCGACCAGAAAGCTGTCTTGGGCCACCTTCACCGACTGAAGAGCGGTCCTGCAGTCCCTTAAATCACCACGCGTACAGGAACAACTCGTGATTGACATCAGACGCCTGCGCAATAAAGCCTGCGAACTGCGACATACCGTTGTGCTGCAGTGTTTAGCAGCCCACGGCAGAATACAAGGCAACATCCAGCCTGGCCATGCTGTCAAAGCCGGACACAACACTTGTACAGAAATGGTCCAGATACCGTTCTCGGGAAAATATAACGTGACACTGATATCTTCCCACGCTTGGCGTGTCAAGCGATGCCTCTGGACTGATGCGAGCTACCAGTACGGACACCTGTACAAAATATATACATCGTGTGACTTTTACATGCCGCGAGGCCTCAATAGACAAGACAAACCGTACTTTCACTGCATAAGACTCAACGTGGCCTAAACAAATTACTGCAGGTGTAAGATTCAGCTCACGGACTCGCCAATGTGCTCTGAATGTAACGTCCCTAAAGACCTGCAACATGCTCTGTGCGACTGCTGTCGCTACGCGTCAGAGGCGGCACTGCACCTTCAACGGGACTCGAGCTTGGCACTACAGTACGATCTCGGCCCACGGAAACGCATCACCTGTGCGTTACGCGCCACGAGGGTGCTGCTGACGTTCTTGGGGTCACGAGCCTTAAAGAAACTTCGTAAATATCTCTATAGTATATATATATATATATATATATATATATATATATATATATATATATATATATATATATATATATATAGATCTATATATATATAGATCTATATATATATAGATATATATATATAGATCTATATATATATAGATATATATATATGAAATTATCATCAGGCACCTGCAGTGCAAGCTTGGTTTGCGATCTGTGTAGCGTTTACAGCAAAGCTGCTAAAGGCTTGACCAGTAGGTAAATGTGGCGTTGATTAGTGGATATATAAGATTGAGTGGAAGCGCCGCTAGGCGATAAGAAAACCACAAGGGAAGCCACTGCTGCATCTTTAGTTAAAGCAAAAAATATGCGTCGCAGGTTTTTGAGAAGGCGTGATTACTGAGTCTTTCGGGAATGTCTATTTTTTATTCCGTCTCAAGGTGGTCGATGTTCAAACACGCAAAAAGCTTCCACCTGGCGAGAACGGCGAAATTCTTGTCAAGGGGCCTACCTGCTTCAAAGGGTACCTGGGCATGGCTGAAGCTACGGCTGCTGTTTTCGATGAAGAAGGGTTCCTAAAGACAGGTAAGAAAATGAGCTGCGAAGCTTATACGGAGTTTACAGAAACAGACAGCTAGCCTACATGTTTCACAGTTTTTACGCACTTGCGAATGGCAGCGTACGCTGGCAAAATCTGTGCCAAATACATGTAGGCGGCTTGCCACAGTTGCAATAGAACGGACAAAAATATGCATTTTATTTCGCACTTTACCACTAGAATGTTTCGAGTGCCATTCCAGGTAGTGACCTCACGTGTTAAAGGCTAATAGGGGAGCGAAAGGAACATTATTGGTGATTTAGCAGTAAAATTGAGAGAAATGCGATAGCGTTAATTCGCACCTATTTGAGGTCCCAGAGCCAGCACCTTGAAGAAAGTGTGGTTCAGGCACTCACTGCACGCACGTCCTGCTTCTTCGATGAGGGAAGTGCTCCTGACCGCGGTGTTCCGGAGAGCATGTGTGATATTTTTAAATGAGAGAGGAGGAAAAACAGGACTTAGGACGTTGGAGGACGTAGGATACATTCGGAATAGATGCTGAATGAGTTGGGACGAAATTGGGACTCTGCTTTCCCTTCACTACTTAGTCATTATCTCATTTAGCAGTTAAACAATTACGGCCAGTGGTGAAAGTGCATACTGGAATGTTCCTTTTCTAAGCAATGGTGGCAATCAAGGATAATTGCCTAGACACCTTTGATGCTGTGAGAACGAACCATGCGTGTGCCCTCTTTTTATTATTTTGCTTGATCAGAAAAAGACTTGCGCAGTATACATAAAGTCCGTTAGCTATTGCAGAATCTACTCAAGATGTTTGATTGAGTTGGGCATGAACTGAATGTCGTTCGTGCAGTGACAACCTGGCTAGCCACAACGAAAGAATGAAAAGTGAATAGGACAACATAAATAGGTGCACAGTAATTATATTTCGTGTCAAAGCAAACCAAGAATATTCAGGGATAAAGCTTTGCAATTAGAGCAATGATCTCACGTGCGAAAGGGTTTACCCAGTAATTGTTTTGTGTTTACGTTTGTTAATAGTTAACTCCTAAAACAGGTAGACCATGCCCATGAAATCAAGCCAATGAAATCAAGCGCAGGCTCATATGGTGCAAGATACAAGCAAGACAGAACACTACGACATACCTTCTGTAACACCAATGCCAGCATGAAGCAGCTAGCTTGTAGGCAATAAATGTTTGTTCATTGTTTCTGTACAACCGGTAGCAACCTCTAATGAATAAACTGGATGTTTGCATCGTAAGAATTAGTTAACTATTGCCATGTACAGGGCAGTATAAGAAGGTAAGGAAGCATTTGTTGCCATTTTTTTTATTGTGCTAAAGAAAGGCTTCGTTCTTCAATGGAGCTCTGTGACGAATGCAAGACTGTCCTGGGGAAATCTGCAATGTGGACGTGTTCTAATATCGTCCAGTCCCTCAACAAGTAGGAAGACAAATGCGGATAACCCCGCAAGCACTGCGAAGCGCAACGCAGAAATTTGCATTTAGGAAGCCACAGGGACTTGGCATCTGTGCTGAACAAAAAATTGTTCAAAAAGAAATCCTATCGGATATTCATTCACTACAAATCCATATGTCACGAGTAATCTTTCATTCGTTCTCGTATTGCTTACAATTGCGCAAACCTTTCTGCAGCATTTTCCGTGATGTAAAATATCCTTAAAATATCATAGCTACTTGTTGAATACATTGACGTGTATTATTAGCCCCCAGGCTCTCCTGTATCCTGGCGCGCATGGCACAATAACATGGCTATGCACAATCACCTCTTTCCATTCCTCTTAGATGAAGGCGGTGTTTATTGTTTCCGAAAATGTGCTTGAAAGCATAACTGTTTATCATTCTTTAGGCCTCTGAAACGTGTATGTTAAATATCGTTGGTAAGACATTTCCTAGGCCGTAACCCGCCATGATATTTTAACCAAGCAGTGATGGTATTATATGGTCAAGCCATGCCATTAGTACGACTGATGTGCTGCTTCCTCTAGGAGTGTCACTGCTGCCATTCCCATTTCGCAAACACTCAGACATGTCCAAGTTCACTTCGTAGCCTGTGTTGCAACACAATAAATATGGCGTGTTACACAGCCCATATATCGTTGTCTTAATCACTAGACATACAAACTGGTACGCGACATGCAGTCATATGATATGCTGTTTGTAGGCTAGGGGAATTTCAAAAATAATTTTTCTCACCCTTACAACTTGAGCTGATGGGATCTTATTTATATTAAGCAATAATCTTACTCAATTCGCTGCTGTGGATATGATAGCAAACTTGACAGTAGCACTGCACACGTACCCTCAGACCGCATTGTAGACATGCCTTGTTAGATACTACGGCTGGCCATTTGCTCGTGGCGATACCACATTGCTCGTTGGCATTATCTATAGAGCCCCCGGAAGCCCTGTTGAGTTTTTGTATGCGCTTGACCAGCATTTAAATAACATAAGGAAAGACAGAAGTATAATTATTTTAACAGGGGATATTAATTTACCAGGTGTCGATTGGGATGTGAGGATTACGGGGCCAGTGGAAAAGCCTAGCGCTGATATAATGTTCGAGATTATGCTGAAGCATAACTTTATTCAGGTAGCTCATGAGCCGATCAGGACACAGGGGCAAAATCAATCTCTGCTGGATTTGTTATTTTTGACTAACGGAAGATTTAATTATAATGTCGACATTGAGGAAGGCATATCAGATCATAAAACAGTAGAAGCAACATTACTATGGGAAAGACGCAATTAGAAAAAATCTCTCTGTATATGTGTATAATTTTAATTGGGCTGACGACACGTCTGTTATCGACTACTTAGAACGTGCTCTTGATAATATGTCGGTTGATGATGACATAAATAGGGTTTGGAGATACTTTGTATCCGTTGTTCGCGCCTGTTTAGGAAAATATGCGCCCAAGAAAATCAAGCGCATAAGAAAACCGAGTCCATGGGTAACTAGAAACATTATTCATTTGAAGCGGCCACTGAATCGTACACGTAGAAGGATGCCGAGGCGATGTGAAAAAATAGCCAGTCTGAGTATGCGAGTTAGAAAAGAATTAAAAGACGCGAAGGCGGTATTTTTTTCAACAACACTGGTGGATTACTTGCAAAACTCGCCTAAAAAATTCTGGAATTACTTATCTGGTTTTGCGTGCGACAATAATGAAATTGAGGTAGACGGAAATGTCTGCACTAAACAAGCTTTGGTCGCAGAGGCTTTGAACAGTATGTTTAACTCTGTATTTGCACCTGGCCGTAATATGCACCCCATAAATGCGAGTGAGGGTTTGTTGCTGTGTGAGGATAGAAATGACGCTGTACTTTCTCGAGAAGGCATTCTAGCATTGTTGTTAAAACTGGATGCCAAAAAATCTTGTGGCCCCGATGAGATACCCAATGAGTTTTTAAGGCGTTATTGTGAATGTATATCACATTTTTTGTCTAGAAGTTATGCAATGTCATTTCGTATCGGAGGTGTGCCAGAAGATTGGCTCCTTGCACGCATCGTACCTATATTTAAAGCGCGCAATAAGTTATTGGCGGAAAATTATCGGCCAATTTCCATTACATGCTCCGCGAGTAAAATGTTTGAACACATAATATCGAAACATCTGGTTGAATATATAGAAAATAACAACTTATTCTACAGAAACCAGCATGGGTTTCGGCAACGTCTGTCAACAGTGACGTAGCTTTTTGAGACCCGCCGTGGTTGCTCAGTGGCTGTGGTGTTGGGCTGCTGAGCACGAGGTCGCGGGATCGAATCCCGGCCACGGCGGCCGCATTTCGATGGGGGCGAAATGCGAAAACACCCGTGTGCTTAGATTTAGGTGCACGTTAAAGAACCCCAGGTGGTCAAAATTTCCGGAGTCCTCCACTACGGCGTGCCTCATAATCAGAAAGTGGTTTTGGCACGTAAAACCCCAAATATTATTATATTATTAGTAGCTTTTTGAAGTGTCTCATGCTTTCGGCCTCGCAATTAACAACAACGAACAAATTGATATTATAGCAATTGATTTTTCGAAGGTTTTTGACCGGGTGGTTCACACAAAACTCATTGAGAAATTGTATAAACTTGGAGTTAATACACAAATTGTGAAATGGATCCATGCGTACCTTACAAATAGAAAGCAATATGTTTAAATAGCAGGTGAAAGATCATCCTCCTTACCTGTTTTATCTGGTGTGCCACAGGATTCGGTTTTAGGACCAATTTTGTTTCTATTATATGTAAATGACATTGCTTATGACTTGCATCCCAACATTGAACTGCGTCTATTTGCGGATGATTGCCTTATTTACTGTCGCGTTAAGAATGTCCAGGATCAAGTGTTGTTGAACGAATGCGTGCAAAGAATTTATGACTGGTGTGTTACGTGGGACATGAAAATTAATTTCGATAAATCAACTTACATGACTGTATCTAACAAGAAAACCCTGTTGCTTTTTTCTTACAGAATAAATAAGAGCCCACTTCAATATGTTAGTAAGCTTAAGTATCTTGGGGTCACAATCACGCACAATTTGATTTGGAACTAACACATTGAAAACATTTGTGGCTCTGCCCAACGCAAACTCTGTCTGTTAAGGCGAAAGTTGCAAGACGCTGCACCCGTGGTAAAGCTCAAGGCGTACAAAACAGTTGTACGGCCCACACTTGAATACAGATGTATAGTCTGGTATCCGCACCAAGTGGGCTTGATAAATAAACTGGAACGAATTCAGAGAATAGCCGCACGGTTTATCTTTAATGCTTATCAAAGGATGCCGTCTGTAACTGCGTTATTATCTCGTGCCGGTTTGCCCGAACTCGCAACGCGCAGAGAAATAGCCAGGTTGAAATTCTTGTACCAAATGTATAACAATAAGATGAATTTGGACTCCAGACTATACTTGCGTCCCCCTGGACGAGTGTCCCCACGTACAGGCCACCCTCATGCTGTAATGGCCTATGTGCCGCGCGTTGATGCCTTCAAATTTTCCTTTCTTGTGCAAACTATACTCGATTGGAACAAACTTGACGCAGATGTGTTTATTGAAACGCACACAACTGAATCATTTGAGCGTAAACTGTCATGTGTTTGCTGAATGCATTGTTTGTTTATTGCGGAACTGGTGTTACGTGTTTGTGGAAAATTATTTTTGCCCCACCCCTGTAACAGCCCGCAAGGGCTAACAGTATTGCAAGTAAATGAATAAACAAACAAATAAATAAATAAATAAATAAATAAATAAATAAATAAATAAATAGATAAATAGATAAATAAATAAATAAATAGATAAATAGATAAATAAATAAATAAATAAATAAATAAAACTTAACTTGGAAAGTCATCAAGAAATATCTGTTCACTTGAGAGGGTTTTTTGTTTGTGTTATAATTACAATTCACAAGATATATGGCAGAAGAACCTAATACACAGGACAAAACAATCAAGCCCTCTCTGAAAAGTTACTTTTTGCCACCATTATATGCAGCAAAGCGAGACTTCATGAAGCAGAACTGGCTTGGGTGCATCTTTGTGCATTGTATAAGGAGCAAAGGTGGGCGAATATAATTTTTTTCGGTTATGAACGGAAACAGTATGTGTGGAATAGCCATGTGACGACGTAAGTCTTTCCAGTAGTAATATTTATTTCCATATAATAAGGTACCACCATTTAACTAACTAGTGCACAAAGAGAGCTAACTATCAGGGGTACAGCATAAGTTTAGATGCAAGACCGCTAATTCTTATAAAAACCTACTTGAACAGTCTATCAAGAACTGCAAAGCCTGGTTGCAAACAAGCTTTCGTAGAAAGAATGGCTGCTGTATGAAAAGGTTTCCTAAACGCACAGTAAGTGATTGCAAAGCAAAAATCAAAGTTGTGGAGGATGAAAGAAAAAAGCTGCGGAAGGACCTACGTGTCGTAGACAAATGTAAAAGGACTCGTTGCAAAGAAAACAGCAAAGACTTGTAGCATAAACTATAGATCTGCTAGATGACCAAACTGCCAAAAACGTAAATGACAGACAAGCAAGAATGGCAGGTTGTCATCTAGGTTTCCACCGCGACACCGACACAAGCCTTGCCTTACTCCTTTTGTTTCTGCCTTGCTTGGAAATTTTTGTGGTTCTTAACTTTTGATAATTTGTTATACTTTGTTAGCAGATGAAGAACAGTAAACTGGATTTACCATTCGGTTCTTGCTACACATTTCAATAGTATTCAGTATTCAACAATACCGTATAGTTCATTTTTAATTACATATAGTTAGTGCATAATATTCGGACCTTGGAATATTCTCCAACTCTTGATGAGGAGGCGTCTCGACTGACTTGCGTAATCACTCGTTTAAGTTACCAGTCATGTGCATACCTATACCCACGCCAAGCAAGCTTATTGCTAGTCTTTTAAGCAATAATAGAATTGAATAACATGCTACCTGCTCTCACTAGTAATAAGAATCTGAAGAGGTGCTTGGCAATCAGATTGAGTTTTTACTGTGTGTAACAAAGTATGAGAATTTCTTTGAGCAATAGTGATGACTGTAATTCCATGAATCCCGTAACTGGCCAGAACCGAGCCATCAGATGGGATGGGGCGCAATGTACTTACTCTTTGTTCCTCAGTGTCACATGAGCTGTGCAACTTATGCAATGAAGACATATATATTTTGTTGTGCACATAACTAATCCATATTAGTGTGGGCAACTGGATTTCTTTTATCCAGACACATCGAGGTAGATGTACACAGTTTAGAAAATTTTGTTCAACCGAACAAATCAGCTGACATCTTCAGAATTTGAAGAAATAAAATTTATCTGCTTATGGCATCAATGTTTATGGCACGGAAGCATTTCATCCGGGCGTGTAATAAATTTATGTGAAAAGAAAATGTAAGGCACTGTCCGAAACAAAGTGGTTAACATAGTGAGTGGATACTCTGGCGGCAACCGGCAGTCACCACAAAGAAATTTCGTAGGAATTCGTCCTCAATGGCTGATTTCGGTCATGTCACTAGCACCGGTGTGTAGAAATTTCTGCCCAGAATATTATCATTGCTGCCGATATTGCGACAGCAGCTCAAAGGTTCAAAGCACCATGGCACTTAACATACCAACAAACCAAAAGAGGCGTAGACGTGCCTTTCTCTTGTCCGACGGTGCAGCTGAAAATGACTGGGTTAACCAGTGGGATCTCGGGATGTGCAAAATAAAAATGACTAGGACAACTTGGATTATCTAGCATACTACACCTCCAAATGGTAGGCGACAGCTAGGTAGAGCAGCACAAGCAAAATACTGTACAGGTGTACTCGCTGGGCACCAGTGATCTTGAGGCTCTGACCACCAAAAAAATAAACAGCAAGACAGCACCTAAAGCACTTTACAGGCTGATTTTGGTAGTACTAGACACAAATTTTGTTGGCGTAACACCGGAGGCTAATAGAAGAGACAGATGCTACGAACCAGACAATGAGAAACTAAGGCAGCTCTAGAAACTACAAGCAAAGTGTTCATTGGGCAATTTTGCTGGGATAAGTTGACCACAGCGAACCAATGGCTATAAATTGCTGGCAATAGTTTTGCGCTTCTCCCAGCAGAGCATTCACCCCTGTTATGCATTTCCTTTATCTTCTTGGTCAGAGACTTACGTGTTTCTTTTTACATGCATGTGACTTTGTCAGAAAAGGCATACTTGTAAAGAATCAAACGGAAGCTACCAGTTCTCATCAATAATATTTTCACGGGTGGCGATCCTGTGGTCGGCACTTGGACGACGACGACGGTGCGGCATCGAGTATGTCCGTGCTAGCCCTTCGATTGCTGCAACGCTGTGCGCCTAGTCATGCAAATATCTTTTTCCTAAAAATCTTCCACGTAGCATCTTTGGTGGA
Source organism: Dermacentor variabilis (assembly GCF_050947875.1). Classification (NCBI taxonomy): domain Eukaryota; kingdom Metazoa; phylum Arthropoda; class Arachnida; order Ixodida; family Ixodidae; genus Dermacentor; species Dermacentor variabilis. Next base: position 13,999,845 of record NC_134576.1, on the reverse strand, counting down.
GGTGCGGGGCAAGCTTGCTGCAGCACCAGGAAGTGGATATTCAGAGCTGACGTTGCTACCACCGCCACGACCAGCCAAGCGACCTAGTGTGAACAAGGCCCGCCACCGGTCATTCTTTGGCACCCGCGTGATACCGGGAAATTCAACGGCACAACCGGCGTGGACGTCGGTGAAAGCAACAATAACTAGTGGGACACGAGGATAACGCTTGCGAATGTGATCTTCTATTTGCGGGATACGGCGCGACTGTGGTTCGAGACGCATGAGCAAGGTGTGACAAGTTGGGATGTCTGTAAGAAGAAATACGCGATCTGCTTGTGAAACCTCTGGGACGACAACTAGCGGCCAAGAAAGATGTCACAATTCGCGCCGAGGCGTTCACAAAGCCGTACATCTATATTCAGGACGTGTTGGCTCAGTGCACCAGGGTCGACAAAGACATGCCTCAAGCGGACAAAGGCGGACCCGTGCTAAAAGGCGATACTGTGTAAGAATTGTTCTGCAGTGGAGTCGGTCATCACAGAATGTCGTCGTTTTTACCAGGCAAAATGTGAGCGTATCACTCACTGTTTCGAGCGACTTTTCAATACGGCTGCCACCTCCTCATGCGAAGGTTTACCCGTTCTACGTCCGACGCCCGCTCTAGAAGACGCCACCAGCATCATCTGTTGAGAACTCAAGTCCACGGCACCCGTTAGTCCTCATGACGGTGTGCAAGACAACCTGGCTGCTATTTCACTAATTCAGGCCGTGATTCGCCAAGAGGACAGGAATATGGGAATTTAACCCTCCATTCAAAATGGCAATGCTGCTCACGACCCGCTCTCCCCAGTCATCGCTGCTGCTACACCGCAAACGACCTTCACGCCACGTTCTCGCAATCCAACCGATTGTGGCACACCTAATGACCAGCCCATCTGCTTCACATGCTCTAGGATTGGCGTCTGTGGTCCGCTATTGCCAGAGACGCTGGCCCGCGTCATGCCCACCAAACCTTTGCAATCGCTGGCGCCCGGAACGTGCACCATAAGCTCCGACGTTCTATCCTGAGTCATCAAGTACAGAACGTCCTCTCAGCAGAACCGGACCAGCTGCTCCCCATCACCCAGCACCGCCAGTCCCACTCACCCCCAACCTCTTGACTCTGTCTCCCTTTTACAGCTTCTCGGAAAACTTGCCAGTGCAACCCCAGGAGGTGACGCGGCATTTACGAGCCGGCCTGAAAATTCTCCGACTGTCCCCAATTCACTATACAACCTTATTGCTGAGGGTGTGGCAGTTACTGCTATTGTTGATACCGGCGCATAAATATCTGTAAAGAGCTCGAACCTCCGCCGCCGCCCCCAGAAATTCCTGACGCCCGTGGTTTCACCTACCGGCCTAATAGCCGATGGAAGTACACCTGTAGTGCTTGGAATGTGCACGTCTCGCATCATCATTTCAGGTCACCACAAATCAGCGCTTTTGGCTGTCCCAGAACAGTGCGCACATGACCTTATCATTGGAATTGAGTTTCTGTCCGCACACGCTGCCCTTATTGATTGCTCCGCGGGACTTTTCTGGCTAGAACTCCCTTCATGCTCTGACAGCGTTGTTCCCGGCCAACCCCGGCTACGCTCCGTCAAGTTTCTTGGACTTCCACTGCAAGCTGCGATATGCGTACAGCTTTCACCTTTTCCACCCCTACCCGATGTCGACTACGTTGCCTTCCCCATTGCTGAAATCGCCATGACACCAAACGTCGCGCTCACCCTATATGGTGGCGACAATTACAAACAGTCGAACCTCTTTTCCCATCCTGAAATTTGGCTTCTCGACGCGGCTTCTTTCTCGCGGCATATCACTCGCGAATCTGTCCACATTGGCCGACCACACGTTTTCTGCCCTGACCACAGAATCTCTACCGGATTTTTCACCGCCGTCATCGCAGTCAGGTTCGTCCTGTGAACACTTCACACGTGTGATACCAGGAGACCTGACCCCGGCACAGAGCGCCGCCCTTCTCAGCATGCTGTTTTCATATCTCAGGCGACCGTCCACTGGGCCAAACCCCTGTGGTCACCTATCGCATTCATACCGGCTATGGGAGTCCCATTTACTGAGGGCCTTACCATGTGTCAGCTTCGTAGCGTTGTGTCAGCCAGCAGGAAGTGGCTAAAACTCTTGGCAAACGTATGATATAGCCCTCGTGCGGTAGCTGGACAGTAGCTCGAGATTCCGTGTTTACTACCTCCATCTCAACCAGATTACCAAGAAGGATGTGTATCCTATCCCGCGTATTTATGACGCGCTACACTGCTTGCATGGCGCCAGATATTCCTCTTCCATCGACCTGCGCTGAGGATATTGGCAAATCGCTATAGATGAGCAAGATAGAGTGAAGACCACCTTCGTGATTCATTATGGCCTCTGCCAATTTAAAGTGATCGCTTTTCGCCCATGTAATGCACCTGTTCAGGTGCGCAGCCATGGGGGAGGAGGCTTATGGGGCTTAAGCCCCCCGCCCCCTCCCCCGGATATTTTCTTCTGCTGTCATGCACCGCCGATGAAAACAACCCCGATGCCGGAAATAATTCTGGGTTTTGTCTAGGATGTCTTTTTCACGCTCGAAAAGACATTTCGGCGCGAACATTGCGAACTCGGGCTTGATTTAGTGGCGGCGTCCATGCACATAGGGTCACGTAACGCAAGGAGCCCCACTCGAGCGCAGTTTGAGGGGCATTTTGATGGCGAACGGGCTCTACGCGGCATTTCGCTGAGGCCGCGGAATCTACAGAGCACGTGGATTTCCATTTCGAAAGTTTATGAGCATAAAGCTCTCATAAAAGTTTGATGCAAAAGGTGCATTGACATTTCCAAAGTCGTGCTTTAGATTTTCAACTCCGGAACATCGTGGGTTTACTGTTCTCATACACAGTTGATGCCAAAGGTGTACTGACTTTTCTAAAGTCGTACATCGGACCATACAACGAGGCAGCCAAATCAACGCACTATCCGGCAAGTTGGCAAAGCACGCAGCGAGGTCCGATGAGACGAAGCGTTGTGGTGGTTCATTTGTGCCATCATGTTGCAGGAATGATCGAATATCAACATTTTTTTTCACTTGCGCCCAAGGATCCATGGCAAGACACTGAAGCAAGCAAAGGTAACGACGTTCTTTCACCTTTCACTTTCACTTTTATTCGCGAAGACACATTGAGCCTCTTCTAATTTCTTGTTTTCGCTACCCGCAGGCTGCCAGAGCTAGCCAGAGCTAATAATGGTCTTTTCTCGTGTTGTCCCGACCACCGAGCGGCTTACTTCGGTGCGCGTTCGTTTTTGTCTGGCGGAGTGCATTTTCGCTTGGCAGAAGTCTGCACGTTTTCTAGCTAGGGGACGAGAAAAAGAAAAAAATTGTCGCTCGCCGGCATCACTATAGGGACTGGACGGATTACAAGGCGTTCCCTTGAGCGCAACCTCTCCGAAAGTCTTGTCTCGCCGGTGTAGGATACCGAACAGTATGCGTATGCTTCTGTGTGGACCAATCGTCTCGCGTTTTCTTAGTTATTACTTCGGCAGCTACATTATAGGTGCCCAAAGTAGATGTTCGATTGTGGCCGACATGTTTCAGTTGCGGGACACTTATATTATTGTGATCGCAAATATATGGACACTCCAGGCGCATTCCTGCCGTCGCCGTCACTCTCGTGTACCGTATAAATTAAATCCTGTGCGATACCATGGTGACCGTGCGCCGCATGCTGTATGTGCAATTGAAAGCGTAGGGATGTGGTGGTGACATGGTTGAGCCCACGATGGTGGCTCAGTCTTCTGTGAGCAAGAAATAAAAGCGGGGAGGGAGCGCGCCACCTTCCTTCGTGCGCAATACATCAGGGGACGTAGAGGGCGGGGGGGTGTTTGGCGGCGGGCTCCAGGATTCTGTGATCTGTGAATCTATGATTGCGCAACGTGTTTATTTGCCTTGTTGGACGCATTATATACAGTGACTTTTTCTTAGATACGTACATTTATTGGAGAATTATACGTATACCTAAATATGTTGCTACGAGGTTTTGTGTACACGTGCAGTGAACATTGTTTCCAGTGAAACTTTTTTGCCCTTTATCAAGCTTTATCTTCGCATTTGTATACTTCATTGTATATTCGCATTTCTAATGTATGAGCCCGAGTCAAATGCAAGTGACTCAACCAACCCCGCGCAATAATGTCTCTGTTCGTTATCTGTGAGGCATGCGCGTAGCAAACAGGCATCCCTCATTTACAAAAGTGACACGCACGTATGAGGATAAATGTTCTTTAGCGCTCCCATACAGTGGGTCGAACATGGTTGCGTGACATAATGGTTGCTCCAAAAGTTGAAAAGCGTGCGGTTTTTGACAGCTGAAGGTGTTTCCCAAAATACGTTAGTCGCCGTATGGCTGACGTGTGCGCTGAAAATTGCGTTTAATTGGCCACTGTAAGCGTTGGAGCAAGCTCTCCAAAGAATGGCGTGAAAGTTGCAAAGAGGATCCAAGACCGGGCAAAACCCACCATGCAATCACTCCCAACACATTTGCAAAGGCTGATGAACTGTTTAGACAGGAACGGGGCATAAGCACCGAAGAATTGTAAGAGCGTCTGAACATCAGTCATGGTTTGGTTCATACCATAATTCATGAACAACTTGGTTATCGGCTCTTGTGTGTGCAATGGATGCCCAAAATTTTGAACCACCGACAGACGTTGGAGAGGTTCGGCGCTGCCTTGACTCATCTATTGCAGTATGACAATGAAGGTGACGCCTTGTTGTCTGCAATTGTGACCGGGAACCAATCACCGTGCCACTACTACGAGCTTCAAACACGGCGGCAAGGCTTACGGGGGAAGATTCGAATTCACCACGCTCAAAAAAAGCAAAGGCCGTCATTTGCGCCGGAAAGGTGCTTAATTTTTTTCTTCTTCGGGGGCCAGAACTGATCCAATTAGCTAAAGCTGGAAATACTATCAGTCGTTTCTGATATTGTGAAACGCCGGATCGGCTGCGTGTCCCAATCAAAAACCTTCACTCGCTCTCTGAAAAAGAGCCGAAATTTTTGCGCATGGTTTAACATATCACTTACAAAAAATGTTTCGCTCTGATTGTTTACCTGTTCGCGTGGCTGTGACTCATTGTGGCTGAGTGCTTAAGTATGACCTAGTTTTCGATAATAAACATTGTTGGAAGTTAACGCTGTGTGTGTCCCTGTGTGTCTTCTTTTGTCCCGTCTTTTAATCGCGCTACCGTACACCCCTCGAAGACAAAAAAAAACGACGTCGAAAATTGACGAATGGGGCCATCTTGCTCTACGACAATGCCAGTCCCTACGTCGTCGATGTGGTTAACACAAAACTGGCGAAGTTCAAGTGGGAAACGCTGCAACATCCGCCATACAGCCCACACCTGTCGCCTTGCAACTTGCACATTTTTGGGCATTTGAAGAAACAGCTCAAGGGAGCCAGATTCGCGTCGGACGATGACGTGAAGGAGTCATTTACAGACTGTTTGAAGCAGCAACCCAAGGAGTTTTATGAGACGGAAATCATGCGACTCATTAGTCAGTGGGACAATTGTATAAATGCTCATGGAGACTACTGTTCAATAAAGTACCTCGTTTGTCATATATTCGCATTTGCTCACTTTTATTTCACGCGCGTGCTCGTGTATTTTGCAGAACTTCCGCTTTTCATATGTGCTCTAATTTTCCAGCGCAACCCATTGAAACAAAGGACAGCGTAATTGAAATTTTCCCCTGGCGGTTTAGCAGCTGTGAATATATTCTTCAAGATCAGTTTCCAGCTTTCAAGTTACATGTCAACAAATGAGGTGTCAGCAATCAAAATCTCAGGGAGATAGGGTCCACAGTGTGAAACACGAGAAGTTGGGTCATTTATATAAAACAGGAAGAGAAACGGACCAAGTATTGACCCCTGCGGAACTACCTTATCGATGAATTTAAAACTAGAAAGATGGCTAGAAATAGCTTGACTGTTAATTAAAGGGGCCCGGAACCACTTTTTATGGAAGTGGAGAAATGCATTTGCAGTTAAAATAGGCAATCTCAAAAGTTTGCCGGAGAAAGTACTTCGATGCGTTCAACAGAAGCGGAGTTATTTGCAATCAAATACGCCCTTCGCGGTTCTTCCGCTCCTTCTTCAATGCCTTGCATTGCGAAGGCTGCGGTGGAGCGGGACTTGCCCACAAAGCTCCGCCTATCGAAAGTCACAGTGGCGCACAGCTCAAATTTGATTTTGTACGTCGCCGTAGACGTCACTACTGCCGATTTCGGCGCCTGCGACGCGCCACACGTAAGCCAAACCCTCAGCGAGCAGCAGTGTGCTTATCCAGGGGACTCGTCGAGGTATGTACGCTACGTAGTAGACAGCACCTACACGCAGCTGTAGTGCGTAGCGTTTACTTTGTGCACGTGACTGCATGCTCGCGCTCATATGTTCGTCTGGCCGCGTTACGTATTGTCTGACCGCGCTACGTGTTGCGCATGTGCTTTGACAGCTTGGCCGACGGATAGTAGCTACATAGAATTTGCGCACTTTCAAGCGCTATCAACAAGTCTGCCAAAGTGTCTAACCAGGAACGACCAGGAGTCAGCGCAAGCTGGCAAGCGTGTGCGTCATCTGACCTCGTAGGGTTCGAAGCTTCTTGAGCGTTCAAAGCGAGTGGAAATTAGAAACTCACTGAAAGTTGGCCGAGTTGGTAGCGGTTGGTTAAGAAACTGCAGCGTGCCCACAGAAATCGAGACAGAAGACAAATGTAACAGACAAGCGCTGTGTGTTAACCTTGGCCTCTTCTAGTTTGCTGTGGGCGCTGAAGTTTCATAGTGAATAGTCAGAATTAGCGAGACCCGACGCCTCCGACACCTATAAGCTGGGGGATCAATGTTTAATTCGTGATCGTGAACAGACGACCGTCGGCTTCTTGTGGAAGTACGTAATTATTGCGAAATTCGAAAGTAGGGTTTCGCTTATTTCAGCCTGTTTATTAAGATGAAAACTTAGAGGGCTAAAAACACAAGGGACGTAGAAAAAGAAATGCACACCACACGTGCTGACTCACAACTGATGTTTAATGCACGTGTGGTTTGGCCAGGGTTAGGGTTAAGTCTATCGTGTGGGTAGGGGGATGGAACGAAATGACCGTGTTTTCGAAGATGGGTTTACTGCACCAGCATATCTGCCTTGGACAATGAAGTGCTAGGTTCTACCTGTCCAAGAAAGAAAGGATGTGTTTGTAGAGTAGCGTGCCCGAAAGCCAAAATGTGTCGGAGAATGATAATCAACTTGTGTAAGGTAATGCGGTAGACGTTTCTCTATGAGATTGCTAAACACAGGAAATATTTCGATGGGGCGATAAGTAGAAATCAACCTTGCATGGCTCTTTTTATGTACGCGGATAATTGTTGCAATTAAATTTTATGAAAATACATCATCTTTAAATGCAACGTTGACTGGGTAAAAGAAAGGGTCAGATACAAAATTGGCAGCATACCTTAGTGGACTGGTTAGATTTCGTAAAGACCCGCACCAGTTATTTTTAATTTTTCTGTAATATTCTATATTTCAGTCGTACTTGCACGATAAAGAACAGAATTATTGTGGCAGCCCCTCAGATGTAGTTAGGGAGGGGGATGCCAGGATGGCTATTGCTATGAACTGGTAAGTAATTATAAAATTCATTTGCGATATCAGCTCGATTTCGGTAAGTACTACAACTTTTCAAGTGCTCCTTTATATGAGACACCCATGAATTCATTTTAAGAAAAGAACTGACGAGCTTCCATTGCTCTATTGTGTGACTTCTGGCTCCAATGATATTGTCATCGCAGTACTTTCGTTTAACAACCTTTATTAATTTATTTAGCATATCTTTATAAAAGGAATATTGAGGCTGCAATTTCAGGTTGGATGGACAAAGTTTTGTTTTTTATACATGTTGCCTGTCTTGTGCGAGCGTTTAAGTGGACCATTTGCCAGTCAAGGGTTACAGGGTGCGCCACGTCGCACCCAGCAGCAGTGGCTGTATCTTCAGCACATGCCTTATTGCTGATCAAAAAGTTTCATATGCTAGCTCTGCCATTTATTTCAGATTTTATTAGCAACCAGTCGAAAGAACAAATTCAATTTATGAAAGGAAGTTTGTTAAATAGGGATTTTTGGAAAGAACGCTCAGGTGTTGGTGAGACAGAAATGACAAAAAATGGCATAGCGACCTTAAGGTCGAGGGGCATTACTCCACAGTCATTGCATTATATGTATCTAGAGAAAATGCGATCTATGAGTGTCTTTGAGCTACCTGTTATACACCTGGTCGGCAATGACTTCATAATTAAAATCTGCCTAGCAACTGGATTACTAAACTTAATTACGATGGTATTCATCGATCTACCAAGCACCGAGCCGAACGTCTTCGTTACTGACGAATTCAGTGACTGCAACTGGAGGCTTGCGACGAGTTGCTCCCTCTCTCGCCGCAGTATGGACGAACTTGCTTCGTGTGAACAAATGCGACATGCCCTCGACAAACATGGCAGCGCATGCGTATTGACCTCTGAGCGTGGCAATGCAGAACCTGCTCGGAGTTTTCTTTCCTTTCGGGGCTGCTGCATATGTCACGGAGCTGTCGTCGCAATTTTTGCCTGAAGGTTTTAAGTGAGGCCTCATGTTTATTGATCCACGGGCCAGCGTAGCATTTAAGGGCAAAATATACGTTGTGTAGTTGCCTAGAATCTCCCCCTTCGTTCAGCGCCGCTGCTTGATCGAAGTGCTCGTGCCAATCTCGAAGACATATCGCCATGAAAAGCATCGAGATTCGTGTTGTGTGTACATCCTGAGACAAGAGCGAAGCGGGTCGCTTCGCTCTCTTACGTCTGACTTGCCCGTGCGGCGGGCATTCTCTCCTGGCTGGAGAGAAGGCCGAATTCAGATGGTAGAAGTTGCAAGCGGCGATTGTGGCGAAATGACCGTTCTTCCGGAATCGTGCATGTGACGGTAGAGACCCGGATTTTCCGAGAGTGACGTTATCGCACGGAAATTTTACCTACCACCTCCATTGAGTTTGTCATTGTAGCAAGTGAGCCGAAAACAGGAGCCGGGCAGGCAGCGGAACAGCTCTGACCTAGCCGAACGTCTTCTTGGTCTTTCTTTCTGCGCGCACCCTCACAGAAAATGCACGGAATATACGTGTCTGTAAGGATGTGTGAAAAAATAACTGCACGTTGGACCCAATTCTCATGCTCGCTTATGTAGGCGAGTATGACCACACTTGGCGACACACCACGGTTGTGTTACGCGATGCACGAAGGCGATATTACTAACTGGGTCATCTTGAAGCAGAAAATCCATGTCCTCTTCAGCAATCCTCTGCTCGCGCGCCTGCTGCGAAAAAGGTACTTGCGACTCGTGCACACTTACGGACCCGCGCGTTAAGTGCATTTCGGACGCCTTGGTTTGCGTGCGCAAGCTGGATGACTGGCTCATGTTTTTTTACATAAGAATATAAAGACAATGGCCCAGCAGGATTTGCGCGATCGCTAAGTGCCCACCACGGCGAACTTCGTATTTTAAGGGCTCCTCCTGTGTGGTGTGTTTTCGGAGGCGTGGCGAACAGCGAGGTACTTCCAAGAACATGCTGTTTTTTATATGTCGCTCATCAAGCAATTTCTCAGCCCTCTCGTAACACGGCAAGCTATGTGCCCCCATGTGCCGAGATTACTCTGGGCCTCTGCTTCTCCTCTCGCATGTCGCTTTTTTGAAGTGAACCTCCACAAATCTTTTGAAGCTTTTTGAAGCGCTTGAGGTAGGCTGTTTGCATGTTTCTGTTTATGCAAAAGTCTAACAATTTTGCTGCTGACAACCAGCGCTGTAAAATAATGGTTATACAGTTTCCGCCACACTTATATAACAAAAGCAAAGCCTAGGAATCAATAAGAAATCTTATCTAAATAAAAAATATTACTATTTCGATAGATAATGACGGGGGACCCTTAAATTTGAATTTTGGTTTTAAGCTTATCATCATCATACTCATTATCTTCATCATCATCATCGGCCTCGCTACGCCCACCATCATCATCATCCTCAGCCTGGTTAAGCCCACTGCATGGCAAAGGCCTCTCCCATGCTTCTGCAACTTCCCCGGTCAGGTACAAATTCTGGTCATGTCGTCCCTGCAAACTTCTTAATCTCATCCGGCCCCCTAACTTTCCCCCGCCCCCTGCTACGCTTCCCTTCCCTTGGAATCCAGTCCGTAACGCTTAATGACCATCGATTATCTTCCGTCCTCACTACATGTCCTGCCCCCATTTCTTTTTCTTGATTTCAACTAAGATGTCATTAACTCGCGTTTGTTCCCTCACCCAATCGGCCCTTTTCTTATCCCGTACGTTACACCCATCATTCTTCTTTCCATAGCTCGTTGCGTCGTCCTCAATTTAAGTAGAACCCTTTCGTAAGCCTCCACGTTTCTGCCCCGCACGTGAGTACTAGTAAGACACAGCTGTTATACGCTTCTCTTTTGAGGGATAATGGCAACCTGCTGTTCATGATCTGAGAATGCCTGCCAAACGCACCCCAGCTCATTTTCATTCTGATTATTTCAGTCTCGTGATCCGGATCCGCGGTCACTACCTGCCCTAAGTAGATGTATTCCCTTACCACATCCAGTGCCTCGCCACCCATTGTAAACTGCTCTTCTCTTCCGAGACTGTTAAACATTACTTTAGTTTTCTGCAGATTAATTTTTAGACCCACCCTCTTGCTTTGCCTCTCCAGGTCAGTGAGCATGTATTGCAATTGGTCCCCTGGGTTACTAAGCAAGGCAATATCATCAGCGAATCTCAAGTTACCAAGGTATTCTACATTAACTCTTATCCCCAATTCTTCCCAATCCAGTTTTTCTTATACCTCCTGTAAATGCGCTGTGCATAGCATTGGAGAGATCGTATCTCCCTGCCTGACGCGTTTCGTTATTGATGTTTTGTTGCTTTCTTTATGGAGGACAACGGTGGCTGTGGAACCGCTATAGATATCTTTCAGTATTTATCCATACCGCTCGTCTACACCCTGACCCGTAATGCCTCCATGACTGCTGAGGTTTCGACTGAATCAGAATTTTTCTTGTAATCAATGAAAGCTATGTATAAGGGTTGGTTATATTCCTCACATTTCTTTGTCCCCTGATTGATAGTGCGAATATGGTCTGTTGTTGAGTAGTCTTTACGATGTCCTGCCTGATCCTTTGGTTTACAGAAGTCTAAGGTGTTCTTGATCCTATCTGCGATTACCTTGGTAAATACTTTGTAAGCAACGAACAGTAAGTTGGTCGGTCTATACTTTTTCAAGTCCTTGGCGTCCCCTTTCCTATGGATTAGGATTAAGGTGGCTTTCTTCCAAGATTCCGGTACGCTCGCGGTCATGAGGCATTGCATATACAGGGTGGCCAGTTTTTCTGGAACAATCTACCTACCGTAATTCAACAAACCTGCTGTTACTTGATCCTCCCAGCTGTCTTCCCCCTTTGCATAGCTCCCAAGGCCTTCTTTACTTCTTCCGGCGTTACATGTGGGGTGTCGAATTCCTTTAGACTATTCTCTGTTCCATTATCGTCGTCGTTTCCATGGTACTGTATAATTCTCCATAGAACTCCTCAGGCACTAGAACTATCTCATTGATATTAGTAATGGTAATGCCGGCTTTGTCTCTTAACGCATACATCTGATTCTTACCTATTCCTAGTTTCCTCACTGGTTTTAGGCTTGCTCCGTTCTTCAGAGCATGTTCAATTTATATCCATGTTATACTTCCTTATGTCAGGTGTCTTACGCTTGTTGATTAACTTCGAAAGTTCTGCCAGCTCTCTTCTAGCTGTAGGGTTAGAGGCTTTCATACATTGACGTTTCTTAATCAGATCTTTCATATCCTGCAATTGCTTACTGGTATCTTGTCTACCGAAGTTACCACCGACTTCCATTGCACACTCCTTAATGATGCCCATAAGATTGTCGTTCATTGCTTCGGCACTAAGATCCTCTTCCTGAGTTAAAGCCGAATATCTGTTCTGTAGCTTGATCACGAATTCCTCTATTTTCCCTCTTACGGCTAACTCATTGATCGGCTTCTTATGTACCACTTTCTTCCGTTCCCTCCTGACGTGTGGGCTAATTCGAGTTCTTGCCATCCTATGGTCACTGCAGCGCACCTTGCTGAGCACGTCTACATCTTGTATGATGCCAGGGTTCTCGCAGAGTATGAGGTACATTTCATTTCTTGTCTCGCCATTCGGGCTCCTCCAGGTCCGCTTTCAGTTATCCCGCTTGCGGAAGAAGCTATTCATTATCCGCATATTATTCTGTTCCGCAAACTCTATGAATAACTCTCCTCTGCTATTCCTAGTGCCTATGCCATATTCCCCCACTGCCTTGTCTCCAGCCTGCTTCTTGCCTACCTTGGCATTAAAGTCGCCCATTAGTATAGTGTATTTAGTTTTCACTCTACCCATCGCCGATTCCTCGTCTTCACTGAAGCTTTCGACTTCCTGGTTTTCATAACTGGATGTAGGGGCGTAGGCCTGTATGACCTTGAATTAGCACCTCTTATTAGGTTTAACAACAAGACCTGCCACCCTCTCGTTAATGCTATAGAGCTCCTGTATGTTACCAGCTCATCATCATCATCGTCAGCCTGGTTACGCCCACTGTAGGGCAAAGGCCTCTCCCTTCCTTATGTCACTTATACGTCCTTATGTCAGCTGTCTTACGCTTGTTGATTAACTTCGAAAGTTCTGCCAGTTCTATTCCAGCTGCAGGGTTAGAGGCTTTCATACCTTGGCGTTTCTAGATCAGATGTTTCGTCTCCTGCGATAGCTTACTGGTATCCTGTCTAACGGAGTTACCACCGACTTCTATTGCACACACCACACACGCTCCATACTCCACACAACATTAAGGTTTAAGGAGTGTTACCAGCTGTATCCTTATTATTCAGGAATCCGACTCCTAGTTCTCGTCTCTCCGCTAAGCCCCGGTAGCACAGGACGTGCCCGCTTTTTAGCACTGTATATGCTTGTTTTGTGTTCTTAATCGAACTGAGCTCTATTATATCCTATTTCCTGCCCGCTATTTCCTCAAACAACACTGCTAGACTTGCCTCACTAGGTAACGTTCTAGCATTAAACGTTGCCAGGTTCAAATGGCGGCCTGTCCGGACCCAGAGATTCTTAGCACCCTCTGTCGCGTGACAGGTCCGACCACCGCCGTGATCGGTTGCTTCGCAGCTGCTGGGGACTGAAGGCCGGGGCTTGATTTTTGTGTATTCATATAGGAGATTGTGGCCAAGTACTGCACCAGGGTGGCCAATCCTGCTCTGGTTAGCGAGTGCATTACCGGTTCTGGTCACCGGGATCAGGGCGCACCACAGGCCTCTTTATGCAATTTTATCAACACGCGTATTTTATTTTTAATTCGCTGGAAAATTGGGCGACTTCGGGATTCGAACCACGGTCCTCTTGCATGCGAGGCGTATGCTCTACCTCTACGCCACCGCAGGCACCGACGCATATGCTACCGTCCTTCAAATGTGGTTATTTCAGTCATTATTATCAGTGTAAGACTGGTATGGAGAACAGTTAAATTATAGCGTCAGGTATAAGTGAAGAAAGAAAAGTAATTGTTGTGTTAATTGGGGTGACGGTGAAGATTTAAACGATTATATTGATACGATTGGATAAGTAAGCATTATTTTGTTTTTCAAAGGAAAGTGCACAAGGGTGTTTGTTGTTGTGCCTGATTTATTTGATTCAGTTCTATTCTTTCTTTGGCTATATTAGACTCGATCCAATATACAGCAACTATCTGAACAAAGTAGTTTTTTAATGCTTCGCCATCGCAATTTTCGTCTTTCCCTAATCGCTTTAACAAGATTAGTGTATTTGAGCTATTTCGTCATAAATGGCAGTAGCATCTTTCTAAGGTTTTAGTGGCGCAGCTTGGCAGTTGAACTATTGCTTTCTTAATAATGACCATTGTGCGACCACCGAAGTGTTAGCGTGCATAAAATAGCTTTGTGACGTTTTGACACCGACATTACCACCGCCTCTCAGAAAGGATCGACAGTCAACAGCAAACGGACGTCGTTGTCTTACGTCGTGCAACATTTCCGCCATTCAGCTAATTCTCAAGCAGGGCTGCTTTGCATTTATTCGTCACCTAAGTTTATTCGACAAACTGCGCGAATCTAAGGCTTTGAAGACAAAAAAATAGTTTAAACAGAAGCTCAAAGTTTCAACCGACCCTCCATGACAACTTCTATAGAAAGTGGCATAGTATCAGCAACGGCGAGCATTTTGGGACAAAACAAACATTAGGAATTCAGTTATGCTTGGCCATATACCGCAATCGCGGCTCGCTTTCTTCACATGACCCCAGCTGCTTGCTACCGTTGCAGGCGACACGGGTTACTACACAGCGTGCGGCGAACTCTACGTGCTTGACCGAATCAAGGACTTGGTCAAGTGTATGGACCAGCAGGTGGCACCCGCGGAGTTGGAAGAACTGCTTCAGGAGCACGAAGAGGTGGCACAGGCGGCCGTTGCTGGTGTTCCGCACCCGGAATATGGGGAGGCAGCCAGGGCTTTCGTGGTTCTCAGGGCAGTGCCCGCCACCGCCGATGAGAGACGCGAGATGAAGCTTGCCCTGATCGCCTACATCAAGAGTAAGTGTGATTATGAAAGTATTAAAAAGATAAGTACTTAGTGGCCACCTGAGTTTACACGCCGGCGTTCGCTGTTAAAGCCCGGAATTATTATTGTTGCAGTTACGGCTAATAGATCACGCATGCATAGAATCAGCACTGTGCGCTTCGTCAACGACGAACTTTGCGAAATAGCCTACTGAGCGAGCTTCATAACGTGTGCGTAAGCATCGTGGAGGAGCTCTCCGTTACGGCTCTTACGGGACAAGGCGTTCGGAGGCAGTAAAGCCACGAAGAGGTGGGGAAGGAAGCGGTGTGCTATGCGGAAGCATTCTATACAGCACGTTCTCGGACTCTTGAGACGTGTAAGTTTTTGGTGACGGTGTGCCTAGAAAGAAAGGAGAGTGAGTCCAAATCAGATAGGCGGAACATATGAGCGCCTGATTTGTTGGTACTAGCTCCAACGCCACGCTCCAGTGTGACGTCACAACAAAGCGCAGACGAGCATGCGCACTGTGCCCAGGTGGCATCAATTATGCTACTAATAGTTAGGGAGAGTCGAGACAGCTCAGTAGAGGCGTTGGCGTACGTCGCACTGATTTGACACAGTGCGCACTCTGATCAAGCCTATGATGGGATTTCACACCTTTTTGCGTGATGATCGAATACTGTTAAGCACGAGGATGTCTCAGAAAGATAGTACCGTAACTTGGCCCATCTTAAGGACAGCATCGTATGGTGCTTAGGAATGAACCAGAATAAGAATACACAACATAGACTGTGTCCAGGCCACACCGCAATGTAAATGATTACATTGCTGTGTGAGCTGTAAGTGTTGAGTTGTAAGTGAGCGTCTGTCCTGTCCATTCCGTTTCTTCCCACACCTATTTCCACTCAAATACACTACATGATTACAGTAAACATCATAAATCAAATAGAAACATAAAGAGAGACACCGCATCAGGCGATGTAAAAAGAATTTACACCAACTTAAGTATCCTTACTTGATTTGAATGCGAAAGCATAAGGGGTTGTCTATGTTATGAACTTGAATTAAAGGTGCACCTTAGTCCACCTAATGCAATTTTGGGCGTAGGCCATAGCGTCCGTTCGACGCCGTGGCTGTTCACCGTGAGATTTCGCAGTGCGAGCAGGTGCAGCGCCGGGCACATGAAGTGATCACGTGGCTTTCCTTGCCATTTGGTGCCAACGCCGGACGCTTGGCAAGTTCTCCTCTTGGTGGGGCATATAAGGCTTCCGCAGAAATATCAAGCGCTATCGACAGACTTGTCGCAAAACGCCAACCTTCATATTTTTGACGGCGCGACCAAGCGAGACTGCTCGCTCAACACCTTAACTTCACGTGTAGCGGCCTATTTCGTCCTTGTACTGTGTAGAGCTTCCACTGCTTTCTGCTGTTATATGTGGAAACGCCGGAAATAACCTAGGGGCGCTTTTTTTTGGCAGCACGCACAACAAATACATTGAATACAATGAAATCCGCATACCAAACAGTGGCCGACGCTGACGACACTGCGGAGTGGGTGCGGCTGAAAGTAGATAACAGCATAGCATTTAACTTGCATCCCTCGTGTCTTCAGTGCAACTAGTACAATAGCATGTTCCCCCTAGTTCAGCTCTAAAGAAAAACGAAAAAGCACTTCATCATTATTTGTCACCACGTCGGCTTCGTCCCAACTTGCCTTCCAAGAACAACGCTAGCTTCCAAACAAAATTTGTTTGAAGAATGACTGTGTAGCCTACCACCACCATCATCTTTTGCGAAAAATGACTGCTTTGTTATAGCAGCGTATTTTCAAGCCTTTCCTTCGGCAATAAAAATATATGCTAAATTTATTCTTCAGCAGCAATGAAAAACCTCCTTTGTTCTTGCAGCGCAAATATTGCTCAAAATTTGTTCCAGGCAAGTAAAAATAAAAAAAAAAACTTGTGAGAGCACAATGCAATATTGATTGAAATCGTATTTACATTTGTACTAAAAATTTAGGAGCCCTCCCATTATGTGAAAATGGAAGACAAGTGATGCTGTTTAGCGCACGACACAGGCGTGACTCATAATAATGAAGAAAGGTACGAACATACTGACTGTCCTAATCTGTGGTCACCCCGGTGATATAGGTACGCGTGCATCTTCGCGTATCACCTCTGTTATTAAATGTGTCGGTCATGTAAGACAATGAATGGCTCATATGCGCTTTAGCAATGGCTCACACCACCATAAACGCGGCCTCCCTATTACGACGACAGAAGTGAAATTCTACGCTGGTATATTGGCCGGCCACGGGGCCAGCTGTGTAAGACGACGACGCTCGAACCCATGGAGTTTCTAAATAAGTACCCTAGAGGGAAATCTGGCGCTAGTGTCTACGGGGGCTCTCATGAGCGTAGCCTAAACCTACATGGGAATGATGGGAAGTACAGGCTTCGGATTGACTTCGATCTTTAGACTAGTTGCGTACTCAAATATAATCGCGTAAAACAAAGCTATACTCAAATATAATCGCGTAAAATCTAATTTTATTTCTGCAGTGTGTTATATAATGTACAACACGCTACATAAGCTGTGTATGACTGAGGTGGAAGCACGGTTTACTATGGTTTATCACCAGGACACATCAGGTTATGCATTCTTGTGCGATTCTGTTCCCGATTTAACGCCAGAGAAAAATTATTTAGTTATTTTTGCAACAGCAATTAGAACCGGGCATGTACTTATGTAAAAATACTGATCACGTATTTATGGAAATAAAAATGTTGTATTTTGGGTAAGTGTTGCGCCCTTGAGCAGAATGCTAAAAGTGTCGTCTGCTACGACGCCTGCTCGCTGTAAACGCGAGACTTTTCTCGCAGACGACAGGCACTTGCGAACTCTCTCGCTCTTTCGAAAGGCTGCGCCGGCCGTCACGATTGCTGAACGTCTTCAGGTACTTTTAAGAACATCTGCTGTAGTGCTAACTAGGACGCTAGTGGCCTCCCACGAGTATGCTTCATCAGATTTCATATTGACGGACCGCTTCGGAAGCGTTACGGCGTGGCTTTGCACTTACCCATTTTGCGACACTAGACTACAGCCAGGAAGCAGCAACCTTTCCTGCCACAAGTAAGTGTGTTCTCAAAGCCCTAAAACACGCATTTCAATGAGCACATAAACGAGCAATGCATAATGAAGCCCTCAATAAAATTTGATTGTCAAGCCATTAGAAGTACAACTGTCTTGTATCAGTAGTGCCTTCTTTTTCCTATTCAGAAGTTTCATAAAGGACGTAACGCTACAGCGCCAACCTAACACACATAACAAACCAAGGTCCAAACGCTCAAAACGTGTTCTTTCAATGTTTACGATGCCGTCGCTTTCTCGTCATGGCTTCGACACTACACCGCGACACAAACATCGTCCCAGCCGCTCGCCCAGAGCGCTATCGCCACTTCGACCAACATAAAAAAGGCAGAGAGCTTTGCGTTGCACTGTCCCACTGCAGGTTATAGCAATTGCGCTTGGAGCGAAACCAAAACTGCCAATAAGATACTTGTAGACTAGTTCGTCAGTCAACACATTGCCAATCAGAAACCTGAATTTCCCTTCATTCGCATGTTGGTTGAACAATCGCAGCTCCAGATTTCCCTCTAGGTATACTAATATGGAACTCTATGCTCGAACCATTGCTGATGATGATAGTTTCTTGCACAACGGAGCCAGCTGTGGAAGAAGACGACGGTGACGAACGCGCTAGCAGTGGCAGCTCATTTGCGCGGTTGGCGCCGAGAATTCTTTAACAGTAAATTTTGAAAAGTTACGAAAAGCATCTTTTTCGAAAGCATCCGTTCTTACCTTTTGCCTGGGACCTCTTTCGGTCCCACATGTGGCAAGGGTGGTTCGAAGGCGGGTTACGCGTCCCCGAGCCGACAGAGGTACGTGCCACTGAGCCTGGACCTGTTGTGCACTGTCACCAGGATCGGGGCACGTGATGATTTGTTTTTGTAAGCATCCCGGGTGACAAATTCTTTTTCCAGATCCTAGCCCTAGAAAGTTTCGCAGTAAAAAAAAAATTGACAGTTTAGTGGCACGAGTCAGTAAGCGTGTAGATGAAGCATTTATTATTGCCACTTTTACAGCGAAGCTGTCATCCTCTCATTTGACGGCAGTTTTCGTGTCCGCGCCCGTGGTCGAAAATGTGGGCCGATCCATGGGCCCTATAACGGAAAGCTATTCCAATATGTTATTATTCCAATATCCTGACGTCAAATTTGCGTAACCGCCGACACAAGCAACAGGCAGTCACCCGCAGGGTTGTCGCAACAGTGCAATCAAACGCTGTCCTCCTTCTTAGGAGGTCACTTTTGTTTGCTTGAAAAACGAATAACATTGCCTACACTGAGCGGCTTGCCTTATCTAATTGGCTGAAAAGAGGCTAGGAGCATGCTCAAGTTGAGGGGGATTCGATGGGGCCGAGCCACTGCACTGAAAATTGATAACCGGGTGAAGAGGGTAGTCCCGGCGTCTGTAATTGGTTCCGCTTTCCCTTACTTAGCTTACGGTGGAATTGTCGCAATCGCGGCGGCATGCAACGGAAGCTCAAAAATGGCGCTAAAACGGATCCTCAGCAAAGAAGAGTTGGCAGAACGAGGTCGTAAACGTGCCGAATGTGTTCGAAAACGTTACGCGGCCGCGGAAAAAGTTTTATTACACGCAAATAAACCTTTGCTCTCCGGCAGGTGCGAGTAGCAAGTGCCTGAGCCATCGGCGGCAGCCATCCTTTATTCCTTTCGGAACGAGGCAGCCTGCGGCTATTCAGAAGAAAATTCAGTTTTGTCCGGCATATTAATGCATCTTTAACGCGTACAAGTCACTTTGACGCGGTGGATTCTTGGGGTTGTGTGACGTCGCGTGACAGGAAAGTGAAGTGGGTTCAGCCCGAAAGCTTTTCACCAATAGGCGAAGGCTAATGGCGAAAGGCATCGAATCAGAAATAACTTTTTTATTTTGTTCGATGAAATTACTCATAATCAGTGTACACGTCATATTAGATGGGGAGCTATCGCGGTTTTCGTGACGTCGCGTGACAGACAGGTAAAATGGGGGTGGTCCAAAAATGTTTTTCACCAATTGCGGAGGCCTGATTGCAGAATTGGAATAGGGAAGTTTGGAATAATATTACGTCATAGCGCCCAATGATGTAGTCAGGTCAACCCACGGCGGAGGTGAAGCAGGCGTCAAGCACGCAGCAAAGTGACGCGAAACGTGCATACATTCCTTGGAATCACGCATACAGCATACAAAACGCCATTCGTTTCAATAAAGAACAAGCTCAAAACAAGCATCTGAACTACATAATTAATGACAAGGCGCTTCTGATTACAATGCGAAGCACGTACCTGTCCCCGCATACGTTTCCCGGTAAATATTACTGTTGCGCAAGGTGCCGCGGCGACGGCAGCTTGCGACGAGGGGCGTGACGTCACTAGCCTTTCGTATATAAGAGAACCAGCCTAGCAACTTATTTCATTATTGTTGCAGCACCGCTATAGTTAGGCAACGCATAGTCAGTACTCCATACGAGGAGCAGAAAAAAGAAAAAAATTCGGCAGCACGTTGCACTCCGGTAGCACGTGACCATGTGTTGCCACGTGTGCAGCAGGCACACGTGGTAATATTTTAGGTTATACGATTGGAGGTGTCAGACTTCTTGCAAGACGTAACAAGCCGCAGTGTGAAGTAAGCGTATGGCGCGGTAGGACGACCACCTCAAGGACACATGCAAGCACCTAATGCACTACTCAAAGATTCTATAATTCTTTGTTTCTTTCTTTCTTTCCTTGTCTTTCGTTTTTTCTTTCTTCTTAATTTCGTTCCTTTCCTTCGTTCTTTGTTTCATTCGTTCTTTTGTTATTTATTTCCTTAGTTTTCTCTTTCTTTCGTTTCTTCATTCATATTCAGATATTGCATCTTTGCTTGCTTACGCGGATGTGAGCCATTCCTCATGATGATATTTTTGAATCACTGATTTTTTGCATAACTGGACTAGACGCCGATGTTTTCAGGTATAAGGCATTGCAACGAACCATTTGAAGCTTTCGCCTTAAAAAGAAACGACAATACGTCCAGCGGTGGCGTGTTCTTAAAGTTACCAGTACTCCATTACTCTAAAGTAGTACTACCACTACAATAAAGCAATAACGCATTGCATGCCCCCTCAACAGTTGTAGTTGTGATGTTCCATAGCTTCGCTGGACAGTCACTTTCGTAGGGCCAAGGTGGCGGGTCAATTTTGCTGCAATAGCAATTATATTGTAGCGCCGCATCAGATGAGCGTGGCAGAGGAGGAAGAAGCGGCGCGAGGTTTTGGATGATCGGCTGTTTCGGACCGTCCCATGACTTCTCCATCGTTTTCACTGTAAATAAACCCATTCTACATCCGTAACATGTGGTGGAAGTGCTGGGTACTGGATGCCCCTGACAACCCACTCCTATAAGATCTTCGACAAAGCAGACGCCTGGCTGGGCTAGCCCCAGAGCCAACAAGCATGAAAGACGCCCAAGCAGGCCGTTTAACGAACACCATCGAAGAAGGCATCGTTCAAGTCAGCCGGAGACCAAGGCAACCTAGCTACTGCATGGCGGAATCATGCATATTCTCAGGTAAAACAGATGAAGACATGGATGACAGGCTGAGACACTATGAAAGAGCAAGCCGGAATAACGGAGGGGGTACATCAGCGCAGCTTGCTAACGTTGCAATTTTTTTCTCGCCGGTACCATTCTACTTTGCTTTGACAATCATGAGAACGTGCTGACCACTTGGAGAAAATTTAGTCCAGGAACTGAATGCCTGCTTTGGCGACTCGAATTACAAAAAGAAGAAAGCGGAACACGCGATTTCTCGCAGAGTCCAATTGGCTGGAGATGCGTATAAAACGTATATTGAAGAAATATTGAAGCTATGCCGAATTGTAAATGCGAATATGCGACACAATACTACATGCGGAAATACGACAAAATAGGACGTCTGTTAAGAGTTATTACTGAAGACGTCTACAATTTTTTAATAGCGAAAGTGAACCAGAACACTCCTTCCGAATTAAGGCAGCAGCGTCGCGCGTTTGAAGCTCTGAAGACTCGAAGGATCTTACCAAAGTTAGGGCGCTTGAACAAGTCGCAGGTATAGACGTCGCTGCCTGCGATGAGATCGCCTCGATCATGCGTCGTTAGAGATGAGCTAGCAACACTTAGGGAGTAGGCGCTGCTTATCTGTGCGCGTTCGACGAGTGCATTTCCGAAGCACCATCCCAGTTGCGAGAACATCGCTTCGAGCGTCGACTGTCTTCTGAAGAACCACACTTAAATAATACGACATTTCGGCCTCTGCCGGCGAATCTGCGTCGCCGCCAGTCCCCCGCAGTCCATCGTGACACTACGGAGTACTACCCAGCACCACGACGTGTTTCTGTGGAATACCCGATGCCACGACATGCTCCTGCGGAATCATACCCGGTGCCACCTGCTCCATTCAGTTTCAACCGCGACCTACCAGTCTGCGGTCCCCGAGGACATATTGCACGATTTTGTCGCCGCCGCCCGCAGCGAGCGCCACGTTTTTCGGCGCACCCAGTTTGTGTGCATGAAGACGCGCCCGCGCCATTTGGAGTCTATCCCCTGCGCGAACAGTGGCCATAGCAATTGCACAATGAGTCCCCCGTCTCCGAGCGCAGCCTTACATCACTGCTGACCCGATTGCGCCGTTCACCATCTCCTTACCGTCGTCCTTCGCCTTCCTTGCCGCAGCCAGGAAACTAGCCGGTGCGGCCCATGGAGGTGCGGTCGTGGGACGGTCAGACTCTCCAATTCCTCCACCTGTTGTTATGCTGAAGAACAAGGTGCGTGCGTGCGTGTGTGTGTGTGTTTGTGTGTTTGTGGATGAGGTAAATACTACTGCTCTTGTCGATATGGGTGCCGCTATTTCTGTTATGAGCCTTCGCTTCAAAGGTCGCCTAGAAGAGAAAGTTGTGTCCACGTGGGGGGGGGGGGGATCGCAAAGAAACATTTCGTGGAGTTGGAGGTGAAATGTTGTGCCCTGTTGGTGTTTTTTCGGTTTTAGTTACAATCGGAGGACAGATTTTTAGAGCCGAGCTCACTGTATTGGTCCACGCAACTCATGATGTTTCTTGGGGCATATATCTCTTACGTGAATGCAGCGCTATACTTGACTGGGGGACTGGAGCGATGTTACTTCGGAGCACGTTGCCAATCGCCATACTTAATAGTTTGCAGACCGATCAAACCGACGTGTTTTCGATGTCTCAAGATGTGTTTCTGCCTGGTGAGATGGCCATGTTTGTTCCCGTGAGTTCTTCACATGTCTGGATGGGATCATGCAGCGCTCTTGTCGAGCCAGATCAAAACGCGATTAAGAAGAATGTGATGGTCCCTCGATCTATTCTTCGATTTCGTTCAAGCCATCGACGGGCGCACTTTCTTCTAGACAGTGAACGCTTCTACGGAGTCTGTAAGCCTGCCAGTCACACCTAAATTGGCAACATTTGAGGAGCAAGCCGCAGTTGATATACGAACAGTTGCAGCGTCTTCAGACATCAGTCGACCATTGCCCATCTATTCGGATGGCTTGCGACGTATGATAAACAAGTCGTTGTCGTCATCCGAGCAGGACACACTCTGACAAGTGCTCCCCTGCTACACCTCTGTATTTGATTTTACTCAACGCTACAGTTCACAGATGTTGCCGGAATTCCGCATGCATCACCGCATCAACACAGCGCAAGCAACTCCGATAGGTAAGAAACGCTATCGCGTGTCTCCCACGGAAAGAAAAGTGATCGCCGAACAAATTGACGACATTTGCACTCCTTGGGCATCTTCTGTTATACCTATGAAAAAGAAAAACAACTCCTGGAGATTTTGTGTTGAATACAGCGGCCTAAATGCCGTCTCAAAGAAAGACGTGTGTACCTTACCACGCATTGACGATGCTGCTGACTGCCTTCACTCCACCTCGTACTCATACTCAGTTGACCTGCGGTCCGGGTACTGACAGGTACCGATGCATCCGTCTGACCCAGAAAAGACCGCTTTTCTAACGGCTGACGGATTTTTGAGTGTATTATTATGTCGTTTGGCTTATGTAATGCCCCAGAAAACTTCCAGCGATTTATGCGCGCACTCCTCCGGGTTCTCAAAAGGAAAATTTGGATACGCTATTTAGATGATGTGATTATTTTCGGCCGATCTTTCCACGAGCGCGACCTGCGGCTCAGTGTTGTTTTGGACTGTATCCAACAAACTGGCCTCATTTCAATCTGTAAGAAGTGTGACGTAATAATTCTGCGGAAACCCGTAAGGTGGAGGGAAGTAATTGTTTCGAGGAAACCGAAAGGGTTTCCTTTGTAGCCATTGCTACGATTGGGGGGATGTCTCATTTTTCCTTTATTAATCGAAGAAGTGTCATTTCGGTGGGCGTCATGCCTTTATGCAGGGATATCTCCTCTACAAGGATGTTATACGGCCGGATCCCCAAAATATTTCCGCTCTTTGCAACTTTAAGCAGCCGAAGACAGTGAAAGGCCTCAGATGTTTTCTGGGCTTTTGTTCTTGTTTTCGCAGATTTATTAAACACTTCGCCCAGCTTGCTTGTCGAGTGAGTGACCTACTTAGCAGGGACGTTTGGTCCGCTCAGTGCGAAACTGTTTTCCAGCAGCTGAAATTTTTGCTATCTCTTGGCCACTTCTCCGCCATTTTGATCCGGATACGTTCACCGAACTGCATATTGATGCAAGCGGTGTGGGCGTTGGTGCTGTGCTCGTCCAGTTTCATGACGGACGCCAACACGTCGTTGTGTACGCAAGTCGTACTCTCACGAAAGCAGAGAGGAATTATACGGTCATGGAACTGGAATGTCAGGCTATTGTTTTCGCCATCCACAAGTTCAGACCTTATCTGTATGGCCGCCATTTCAAGATTGTTACCGACCATCATTCTCTCTGGTGGCTCGTTGGACTGCGTGATCCAGCCGGGCGGATGGCTCGGTGGGCCTTGCGTCTTCAAGAATAAGACATTTCTGCTGCTTATCACAGCAGTCGGTGCCACACAGATGTCGATTGCTTATCTCGTCTTCGCTCTCATGGGGAGGTTACTGATGATGATGAATTCGACGGCTACTTACCTACAATCTAATCGGACTTTTCTGAGTTTTCCATCTTCAAGAACGAACAACAGCGTGGCCCTTCACTAAAGCCGATTATCGATGCGACCCACAGATCTGAACGGGCAACGCCATTTGTGATTTGTGACGGTCTGCTTTACCACAAATATTATTGAAACAACAGTGCTCCACTGCTGCTCGTCGCTCCAATATGCTTGCGCCTTGCTGTATTTTGGGTCATGCACGACGACCTTACATCCAGTCACCTTGGATTCGCTAGAATGCTCTACCGCCTCCGAGAACGTTTCTATTGGCACCAATTGTGGAATACAACCAAACAGTACGATGCCAGCTGTGATGTCTACCAATGCCACGAACAACCGACTACAGCTCCTGCAAGAACTCTGCAACTGGCTAGACCACCGACTTCACCTTTTGAGAAAGCGGGTATAGATTTACTCGGTTCGCCCCCAAGTCTTCCACCGGCTGCCACTGGTTAATCGTGTGCGTGGATTATTTAGCACGTTATACTAAAACAATGACACTTGTCTCAGCTACAGCATCCGATGTTTCTAGGTTTATTTTACATTACATTATCTTCCGCCACGGAGGTCCTCGAGTGGTGATAAGGGATCGCGACCGGCAGTTCACCGCTGACATCGTGGAAGAGTTGTTACGCCTTTGTGGAACTCGATATTCCTATTCCTCCCTTACCATCTGCAAACCAACGGTCTAACAGAGCGCACCAGTCATACCCTCGTCAACATGCTTCCAATGTATGTCACAGCGGATCATAAGAACTGGGATACCATATTACCCTTCATCACGTTTCCCTTCAACACAGCCAAACAGGAAGTCACAGGATACGCACGTTTCTTTCTCCTCTACGCTCTCCATCCTGAAAGTTTACTCGACACCATATTTACTTTTTCACCTAAGGACGATGCTTCCGTCACGGAGATGTTGTGTCGGGCCGAAGAAGAACGTCGAATCGCCCGGCTCAAAACCCTATCGTCGCATGTTCATCATGAGGCTCCCTACAACGCAGAACATTTGCCCGTAAGACTCGCCACCGGTGACTTCGTGTGGCTGTGTACACCGGTTCGGAAAAAGGTATTTTGCCAAAGGTTTCTTTCCAAATATTCGGGCCCCTTCGTCAGGTTTAAATACTTGAGTGAAGTGACATATGTCATTGCTAAGGTTACGGCTGATAACTACCGTTCACTCAAGATACAAGTTGTGCCCGTCGCACGATTGAAACCGTACCATCAACGCGCACTCTGACTTGCTCGGAGAGCTTCGTCTGCCTCGGAGGACAATGTAACGCCGCACCGGAGGAGTTGAAAGAGGAAGATGAAGCAGCGCGAGGTTTTTGGGTGATTGACTGTTTCCGATCGTTCCATGTATTCTATACCTTCTCTCTGCATCTAAATCCATTCTACATCCGTAACAATACGTGCACTCCAGGCGGATTTTCGCCATAGCCGTCGCGCTCATGTTCCATATAAAGTCCAAGGGCGATAACGCCGTCGCCACGTGTCGTATGCTGTACGGGCGAGTGAGAGCACATGAGGTAAGACGACAATCGCGGCTTAATATGGCGCGCGCTACGAAGGAAAGCGGAGAGCAAGCGCGCCGTCTTCCGTGGCGCGAAAGGACGTGGGGGGAATTAGAGGGAGGTATGAGGGGCGGCGTTGTGCTCTGCCAGCAGCTAGCACGCGGCTACTGGGCCTAGCCGCGCATTTGCAGGGTTTTTCATGTTATTGCGCTCTGCTTGCAGACCGAGCGGGAACACTCAAGTCCTAAACTTACAGATACAAAAGCAGTGCGAGAATTGGGCAGTGCACAGAACGCGAGCGAGAAAGAACAAGCACATCCTACTATGCCAAAATTATTACGTGCTTCGTTCAATGGCAGAGCACAGCGCACGGAACCAAGTCCTGGCATTGAATTTGGTGATCACGGCTTTCCTCCGTTTTCACAACACATGCATTTGCAACCTAACTTCGAAACTTAAGAGGGAGCTTCAGCTCAGGCGATCATATTGGTACGCGAACAAAGGATTAAGAGTGGAGACTAGTTGCAAAGTATATTTACAAAAGGTGTCTGCAGCGTTGGCCAGTTCAGCCGACAGCTCTGAGAGCCAGAGAGCGTTCGTCTTCTTCATCGGGATGCCCGCGTGCATCGGCCACAAGAAATACGCAATATGCATATATCATTTCCCCCGGCGGCCGAAGCACCGTCCTGGGGCGTCTAAATATCGGTGATAACAGGAGAGTAATATGGCTTGAAGCGTCTGACAGCACAACGTCAGTGGAACTAGGGGCAGATGAGGGCACTGGTACTGTCTGGGGCGATTTCGTAGGTAACTGGAGTCACGGCCCGCAGCACTCGATATGGGCCTGTGTACCGAGACAGGAGTTTTTCTGACAGGCCAACGGGATGACTCAGGGACCACAGGAGAGTACCAGAGATCCAGGCGAAGAGTGGACTTCTCTGTGTTGGCGATCGTACAAGCACCGTTGCCCCTCTTGCGAGGTCAAGAGGAGAGCGTGGGCAATTTCGAGTGCTTGGGCTGCCCTGGTGATGGCGTCAAGTGCATAGTCGCTGGTCTCTGCTGAGGCGGATGGAAGGGATGCAAGGAATGTAGTGGCAATGTGTTCTCGGCCGAACAGAAGAAAGAATAGGAAATAACCGGCAGTATCGTGACGCGAAGAATTATATGCAAAAGTGACACATAGTAGGGCAAGGTCCCTATCAGTATGGTCGGACGAGACGTACTTTGTAAGCATGTCTGTTAGGGTGCCATTCAGACGCTCAGTGAGACCATTACTCTGTGGATGGTAATCCGTATTCAGCTTGTGCTTGGTAGAGCAGGACTGCAGGATGTCGGCGATGACTTGAGAAAGAAATGTGCGACCACGGTCTGCGGGCAGTTGGTGTGGAGCACCATGCTGCAGAATCACGTCGCGTAAAAGAAAATTGGTCACATCTGTAGCGCAGCCGGTTGGAAGCGCTCTGGTGATGGCGTAGCGCGTGGCATAATCTGTCGCTACAGCGACCCATTTATTGCCAGACGGTGATAGAGGGAAAGGGCCAAGTAAGTCCAAGCGAACACGGAAAAACAGCTCCGAAGGAATGTCGAGCGGTTGAAGGCACCCGGCAGGGAGCGTGGATGGTGTTTATCGGCACTGGCATTTTTAGCACGCCGCAGCGTACTTCCGGACGGAGCGGGCAAGGCCTGGCCAGAAGAATCGTCGGCGGATCCGGTTGTTCGGCAGTTGGACACGCATATGCGCAAGTAGAGGAAGTTCGAGGCAAAGCGTACTGGCAGAACAGTCGATCAAAGCTGAATGCGCCGTAAGAAATTCGAGGCCAAGGATTAGGTCATGGGTGAATTGGTCAGCACTGTAAAAAGAACAGGAACGTGGCGGTCGACGATACTTATACGGGAAGTACACATTCCAGTGACGTCAACAGTGCTGCCATCGGCCACGCGTACGGCTCAAGTAGTGGGAGGCGTGAGAAGATTCCTCAGTGGAGGACGGAGGTTACAACTCATTATGGTAACCTGGGCTCCAGTATCTGTTACCGCCGTCAAAGGGACGTCGCCGACGTGAACAACAAGTAAGTTCTGGTTCGTTGGGAACGTCAATGGAGGATTTTGACATAACGAAGATAATGCAGCACTACCCCCAGGACCTGCATGGTCTAGCTTTCCAGTCCGGCAGGGTACATAATTGGTCGGCGACGAATAGCGGCGCGGCTGGGGCGACGGGCACCGACGGCGCTGAGGCGACGGCGAGCGAGCAGCACGACTGTCGTCGACGGATACGTCAGAGGTAGGAGGCACGAAGCGAGGCGAGTAACATCGCGGGTCGGCATATGCACGAGCCTGCCAGGATCGCGGGGATTGGCAACTGTTACGTACGTCGTTGTCGGGGTCGCAGGAATAGAAGGAGACGAGGTGTCGTCACCAGGAGCCATGGCGGAAAGCAGGATAATGCGGCCGTTGCAGAGCTTCGTGGCGAGGACGGGGAACGGCACCCTCCACGAAAATGTTACGCGAACAAAGGATTAAGACTGGAGACTATTTAAAAAGTATATTTACAAAGAATAACTGCAGCGCTGGCCAGTTCAGCCGACAGCTCGAGAGCGTCCATCGTCTCCGTCGGGGCGCCCGCGTGCATCGGCCACAAGAAACACGCAATATGGATGTGTCTATATTATATGGATGCCAACGAAAAAATCGGAGAAACCCACCAAATTTGACGGAGTATGATGTACTCAAAAGAAATAGTTAAAATCTACTGATGGTTGCAAGCGAAATTTTAATTTCGGTTGGAAGTGTTTTAACAAGAATTGTTGATAATTGCGATATTTGAGAAAACGAATCACGCAAGTTTATTATTCGGTATCTTAGCGATGAAAAACGATTTCACAATTCTGTACACTGCATCTAACAAGAAATATAAAGAGGACACAGGTATTATATTAAGGAACCCTGTGAAATAGGTTATTAATTTGTGGACGGGACTTTTGCAAAACCCTTGAAAATATTGTACGGATCCGCGTGAGGTGTAAATTGATGCACTGCCATGGGCGCATTACGGAATCAGGGTGTAGACGAGCCGTATGTAAAAATACTGAAAGATATCTATAGCGGCTCAATAGCCACCGTATTCTTCCATAAAGAAAGCAACAAAATCGCTATAAAGAAGAGCGTCAGGCAGGGAGATACGATCTCTCCAATGCTATTCACATCGTGTTTACAGGAGGTATTCAGAGACCTGGATTGGGAAAAATTGGGGATAAGAATTAATGGAGAATACCTTAGTAACTTGCGATTCGCTGATGATACTGCCTTGCTTAGTAACTCAGGGGACCAAATGCAATGCATGCTCAGTGACCTGGAGAGGGAAAGCAGAAGAGTGGGTCTAAAAATTAATCTGCAGGAAACTAAAGTAATGTTTAACCATCTCGGAAGAGAACAGCAGTTTACAATAGGTAGCGAGTCACTGGAAGTGCTAAGGGAATACATCTACTTAGGGCAGGTAGTGACCGCGGATCCAGATCATGAGACTGAAATAATCAGAACAATAAGAATGGGCTGGGGTGCGTTTGGCAGGCAATCTTAGATCATGAACAGCCGGAAGCCATCAACCCTCAAGAGAAAAGTCTATAACAGCTGTGTCTTACCAGTACTCCCGTACGCGACAGAAGCCTGGAGGCTTGCGAAAAGTGTTCTACTTAAATTGAGGACTGCGCAACGAGCTATGGAAAGAAGAATGATGGGTGTAACATTCAGGGATAAGAAGAGAGCAAATTGGGTGAGGGAACAAACGCCAGTTAACCCTCTATTGCATGAATTATGAAAAAGTCGTTTTCAAAATTTTTTCTCAGCTTTTCTTTTTGATTGCATGAACAAATACATATACAAAAAGTTTCAGAGTTATAACGACTCTAATAATAAAGATACAGTTTGGGCCAAATATGGCACACCATGAAGATGGTCGGGCTGTCTTGCTGCCATGGGCGAAAAACAAAGCTTCACGGACGGTGGTCTTTTTAGCGGGATGAGTAGAATGAAACAGTTGTTTTCTGCGTTCAGGCACAGTTGAACGTTGCACTTCCTGCATCTTACCGAGGACTTCTTTGTGCAAGATGGCCGCTTACACATTTGTTTCTTCTCATCAAATTCTGGCCAGTGGCCGACTTGGTCAGATGAGACGTCTTTGGGTGGCACTGCGGCAGCTCGTCCCCGTGGTTTTGTGGCTTGAACCTGGAATTCGATGTCTTGACTAGAAGGCCTTCCTGGTCGCTTGTTGGGTAAGCACTTGTTATGCGAGGTAATGCATCCTGCAATTTCTCTTTTGAATTGAGCCAGCGGTAGTACTTGTTTCTTCCCAAGCTGCTCCTGCACCCTCCTGCACAATAGCCATGCTGCTACTACCGATAAGTCCAGCATATGCGTAAGAATTTGAAAGTGCCATTTCTGCGACCTGATATATATGCGGTAAAGTCCAAGCAGTGAGTCCAGCAGGTCGAACTCGTCCATGTGTCCGTTGTAGACCTTTACTACGCTGGGGCAATCAATCTTGCGAAACTCCTTGGCGGATGTAAACCATCGATTAGTCTCTTGGACTGGATCTCTCCCAACAAAGCTCGACAGAAATGTCACGGCGCGGTTATCGTACCAACGCACACACAATAACTCCACGTCATCTGTCGTGCGTGTGAGTTCCTCTGAAGCACTGCGTCCTTTACATTTCAGTTCCTTTTCTCTTTTCAGGCGACAGTGTGGTAGACGATTCGGCTTCACCGTACCGAGCTACAATATTCCATCTTGTGATAGGGTGACCTGCAGCTTCGGGCTATTGAACAGATCGCAGCACGTTATCATTTTGTGTCCTCCAATTTCACACTGTGCCAAATATGGCACACACGGATCTCGGGTTTTCTGCTGTAGTTGCGGACGAAATTGAGAAAACTAATAACGGGCTTGAATTGATGAGGCCATAACTTATGCCAAAAATAATTTTTCTATGTTTCTGCGGTGAAAATTTTCAGAAAAGAGAAGTACGAATTGCTCGTGTTTGCCCCCTCTGAGTTTCACGTTGCTTCCCAAAATCTACTTCACCTCTGTTTTGCGTATCGCTCAAGAGATGGCAGCATTTGCCCATAATAAGTGCGCATAACTATGACAATTACTCTGACGGTATCACACCATCAAATGGGCACCTCAGAGACGCAAACAAATGGTAACCCGTATGTGCGAAATATGGGAGGCCATGCAATACAGGGCTAATGACATCTTAGTCGAAATCAAGAAAAAGAAATGGGCATGGGCAGGACATGTAATGAGGAGGGAAGATAACCGATGGTTATTCCAATGGCGGCCTTTTCGGATCCAGGTATTCTTAGCGCCTTCTGCTGCGTCACAGGTCTGACCGCCGCCGTGGTCAGCTGCTTCGCAGCCGCTGGGGCCTGAGCGCCGGGATTTGATGTATTCATATAGGAGGTTGTGGCCAAGTACTGCACCAGGGTGGACAATCCTTCTCTGGTGAGGGAGTGCGTAACGGGTTCTGGTCACCGGGATCAGGCCGCACTCCAGGCCTGTTTATGCAATTCAATAAACGCGCGGATTCTCTTTTCTTTAGTCCGGTGGAAAAGTGCGTGTTACCGGTATTCGAACCATGGTGCTCTTGCACGCCAGGCGGATATTCTACCTGTACGCCACCGTTGCACCTCTACTCCAATACCAATACTTAAACCAATACTCTAAACTTGTCTTCTATTGCGATAGCAATTACATAGAAACTGCAGACGTATCTTTGCCGTCGCTGTCGCCGTCATTTTCCGTATACAGTCCAAGGCCCATTAACGAGCTGTGGTTGCTTAGTGGATATATGGTGTTGGGTGGGTAAGCATGAGGTCGCGGGTTCGAATTCTGGCCACGGCGGCCGCATTTAGATGGGGGCGAAATGCAAAAACCCTCGTGTACTTAGATTTAGGCGCACGGTGAAGAACCCTAGGTGGTCTAAATTTCAGGAATCCCTAACTACGGCGTGCTTCACAATCAGAAAGTGGTTTTGGCACGTAAAACCCCATAATTAATTTTTTATGTACAATAACACCGTCGGCGCGCGTCGTGTGCTGTATGTGCGAGTAGAAGTATGTGAGGGAAGCCGACTTTCGCGGCTCAATCTGGCGCGCGCCAACGAAGAAAGCGGAGGGCAAATGCGCCATCTTTCGTTTCGCGAAAGGCCGTGGGGGATGCGTGGGAGGGAGGGAGTGGGGGCGGCGTGGTTCTCCGGCAGCAACTGCGTATTTCGCGACTGCGTTTAAGGGGAAGCGACGATGGCGGCTCAATTTCGCATGGACGACCGCACGCTAAGTTTCATCCTAGACGCCAGCGCTCGTTTCTCCCCTGGCGGAACGATTTCATCTCCAACGGGTGTTGGTTTCAGCCGCCGATTCCCTTGGCGGTAGCGCCCGCGTTCAGTTCGCGCTGCGCGCGCAACGTCTCTTCTTTGCGACGGCGCCTCTTCGGATGACCGGAAATTATTGTGTTGTCAACTGTCACGACCGCAATGTAAACACGAAAGGGTTGATGCCGCCAGTGATATTCTGCCAATTCACAAGAAAATGGCACGAAAAATGCAGACGACAGACATGGATTACTGCGGTGCCCCGAGCGAAGTAAGCAACTGGCAAACGAAGCGTTCGACGAGCGCTTGTCCTGTCTTGTTTCTCGTGCTTCGTTTGTGTGTGCGCTGCCCAAGAATGGAAACCACTTCTGTTGTATGCGCTAGCAGTGGCTGAAGTTCACGCGTGCCGAGAAATTGAATATGTGCACGATGCATTGAACATGACCGGAGTTCATGCCCGCTTAACCAATGCACCGATCGATCGAGTTATTGGACTATACACGCCCGTGTCTTTGTCGAGCCGGCATTGCAGAAGCAGGAATGGTTACTAATACTTTCAACTTCCATCTCTTGAGCACTGTTAAAAAATGGCCAAGCTGTCTACATTGCTGCCTCTATT
This sequence comes from Dermacentor variabilis, assembly GCF_050947875.1. Lineage (NCBI taxonomy): Eukaryota > Metazoa > Arthropoda > Arachnida > Ixodida > Ixodidae > Dermacentor > Dermacentor variabilis. Next base: position 13,966,405 of record NC_134576.1, on the reverse strand, counting down.
CCATATTGTAGGGGACGCACTAGTTAAAGTTGCGTGCGCATGTCGTAAATGTGCTATGCAGCGATATATTTTGTTTATTTCCGCACAGTGTCGATGGAAGTCCGTTGTCGCCATCAGTGACAGCACGCATTTGTAGCAAACATATTGTGAGAAAATACAAGAATGACTAGCTCGCATGTGCCGCATCGTATGTGCTGACGATTTTTCCGGCGGCACATACGATGTCGTTTGCAATTACCTGCTCAGCGCCCCTTACATGGTTAAGCAGACGCTGGCCTTTCGCCGCATTTCAGCCATAAAAATAATTGTCAAGTGTACCGATCTTCTTAAAGGCAAATAGAAGCGTATACATTCTGTTTCACACTTAGGGGAAAACTCGGAACGTATTGCATCGCAATGCGGCAAGCAATGGAGTCGTGCGGCGGCAGCAGCACAAGCAGGCGCCGACGCTCGAGGGGCGGTGTCGTGATCTGCGTCGTCTGCTGCGGCGGCGCGCGCTGTCCACATTGTCGGGAAGCGTGCTACTGTCAGGGGCAGTGCACCGATTTCGTCGGTACTGCGGGAACTCAGCTGATATTCTTTACTAAACGTTGTGCGTCGCCAAACTCTGAGCCTTCATTGGCGATAATGGAGTTCCACAAACTTCTTTTGACACCATGCTTCGTTTGTTCTTTCGAAAGGCCTGGGTACTGAGCGCGTGCACGTATATTTCTTCACTGTGTGTGCTACCGTAATAAGCAGCGACAAGATGCACCAAGATGTGCGCGCAACGTGCTCAGCCTTTGTTTGACACGAAAAGAAAACAAATCACTCAACAATGATAACTATGGGAGTCGAACACGATGAAACAAACGGATACGATTAAAGGAATGTTTTAGGTTAAGACAATGAGCTAGAAGTGATTTTTCTCGACAATCATTCACTACACCAGACAGACACTGCCCACCGGCGGGGAATTGAGCACGTCACGCTCGGGACTTCAGTTAGTAGCTTGCCATGTCACCAGCGGCAGCGATGACAGCGCTCATCCTGGAAGGCAGTGAAGTGTAGAATGACTTGATCAGGGATGTGTTCATTCGCAGCACGTCTCAGTCGCTGACGATGGTGGATCGAAGCCTATCCTTGGGCGACTGATAGAGGGGATGGTGCGGCAGCGATACTTTCAACGAGCCCCAGGCATTTTAAATGATGTTGGCGCCCAGAGATTGAGGCGGCCGCTCCAAGAGAGTGACTGCGCGCTCTTCCAGCAGTTCTTGCACAACACGAGCCGTGTGGATCGGCGACCTATCGCGTTAGAATATATAGTCGCCTTCCAGAAACGGGCCGTCAAGAATGTATAGAATCAGTACGTCGTCTATGACTGCCCTGCAGCGATGAACTTACCTTCGAGGCGTATCAGTGGGCGTTGCACAGCGCTTAGTAAAGAATACCGGCTCATTTCACGCAGTAACGATGAGATCGGCGCCCTGTAACTGACACTAGAACGTTTCCCGACAATGCGGCCAGTGCGCGCCACCGTAGCAGACGACACCGTTCAAGATCCCGCCCCTCGAGCACCTGCGCGAGCTGCTGCAGCTGCTGCCGCCGCCTGACTCACGCTCTCGCTGCATCGCGATGCAATGCGCTCTGAGTTTCCCCCTAAATGTGAAACAAACTGTACATCGCCCTTCGAATGAAATGTCCACGCGCACAGACGTAGGCACACACCGCGCGCGGCACGAAACGTGCCCAAACACGCGCCGTGCAGGAGGCAATCAAGGCGGTGCGAACGAGAGGTGGGAGAGGGGTACCACCCGGTAATAGAATTTTGCTTCGCATGCGGCGCTCTCAACGCCGGCGCAGCAGCGCCGCTCTCGGTGCCGTTCTTGTCATATATGCGGGTAGGCAGCGCGGGAGGCAGCGCCAGGGGTAGCACACACTCAAGTTCAACAAATGGCCACAGAGGGCGAAAAAATCGACCGCGCGCCGTTGCTAACAAAGCCAGCGTAGTAGCGTCACGTCGGGATGCTTACGTTAGTTCCAACATTTCCCGGTAGAGGCGTCGTAATAAACGCAATTTTATCTTACAAACTTTCTCTCACAATTACCGAAGCATTTTTGTTACATAAGAAACGGGCAAAATTATCATTGCTAGTTAGATATAGTACTCTTTGTTAGTAAGTTTATTGTTTCTTCGTCATTATAAACGCAAATAGCGTTCAGCATCATCGATGTTTCACGTGACCTCTGACCTGGATTTTAATTTTTTACCGGTATTTTCGAGTGCACGGCGGCACGGATTCATTCGTCCGCACACTCAGACTGGTTGCTTCTTCGTTTCTAAAACTAGTTTTTTGCGCTTCGATGTCTCGCGTTATTTAACTTGGGGTGAAGTTACGTGTTTGCAAGCGGACATGTAAGCCCGGCAGTTGGGTTTCGGTCGTGAGCCATTCGGAACACGTCTGCATCGAAACTGGAGCTGGATTTTGCTGCGGCTGGCAACGGCAATAACGGTGAGTCGTTTAACACCGCTGCTTGAATCGTTATATAACATCCGTCTCATTACCTTCCAGGCGGGCACAAGTTAACGAACTAGATGCTGCATTACATATGGGCAGTCAGGATCTCAGTTGCTGTTTCCTAAATAAACCTTTGCTTGCGAGGCTGTCGTTATACACACACAACCAGGAAAGAAAGAGCGATATCGGAACGCGCGTCTTATTTTTCATCTTATTGTAGCGGTAGGTGACTGAGTAGCCTTATCAATATAAATATTAAACTATTTTTTCGAGTCCGCCGGCAACTTCTTTTGTCCGCAAAACCAAATAATCCTTTGGTAAAATGAAGTGAAAGTACAGAATATAATGTAATAAACAGTTGCAAGCATGATAATTCACCCATATTTCGTACTTATTGGTTCCAAATGTTCTGGCTGTTCCGTTTGGTTTACCGTGGGGCATTTATTTTTGCAGTAGTAAAGCGGTGCATCACGTTCGGGCAGAAAAATAATGCATCACTTCAGGGTGTCTACCAAGTTGACATTTCCAAATTCCCTGAGTTTTCCAGGTTTTCCCTGCGCACCTTTGCGAAATTCCCTGAATGAGCCAGAACTTTGTTTTATGTCAAGACTGGCTGACACCACGTTGCCCGATGCTGTCACTCTCTAGTAAGCATGCTGAAACAAAAAAAAAATGACTTAATCCAGTTTGAATAGTAAGGAGTAATATCAATATCTATTTTATTTAAAAAGAAAACAGAAGGAAGGTGTTAGCAAAATGCACAGCGAAAGAAATGGTAAAGCCCATTCCAAATTGAGTCGAACATTTTCAAATACGAATGAAAAGGAGATGCATACATAAGTAAATATTTTTTAATATCAGCTATTTCTATCAACTGATAGCAAGCTCATCTGTATGAGGTCCTGAACTTTGTCACAACTAAGGTTCTCTCTCAGCAGCTGAGAAGTCAACCTTAACTGTCCTGACATACTCTCAGCCCGTACACAACATATCAGTGTTGGGTTTCACTGCTTAAACGATTTATTTTGGTTTGGATGAGGGACACCTGTGTCTCAGCGTCAGCCTACACTTAGTTCTTTTAGCTCAAGCTCCTTCAAAAAGGCGGCGGCACCCTTCCTTTCCCGTTAATTCCTCAGTGCGTCGGTCCTTTCTGTTCTCATCCTCCTTCTACCACGCTTTCACCGCATGGATCATCTGAAGCATCCTCTTGGTCAGTTGCACAGTCAACATTTGATTTTTCGGACTTCCGAGGGGCCGCAAAAAAAATTGAAAAAAAGAAACGGGCCGTCTGAAAAAAATTAATGCATGTCTTTAACTGCCTTTAAGGGCTAAAATTACCACAGGCACGTCTGAAAAAGCTCTGAAGGCCTGCCAGTACGCTTATTAGGCATATCAGGGCTTGTACTGTGACAGGAGACGGGGTGCACGCATGTGTAATTAAGGAATACATACTGTGTCCCGTGACAATTGCCCCCTTCCCACCCTTGTTATGCTTCACCGCCTAACAATAATGTACTGAGGCAAAGCTAACTTTCGGAGACTGGCATTACGCAACGCGCTGTGCTCTGCGAGCTTCAAAGCCAATCGCGAGGATTACAAAGGCGGAGTCGGTGCTATTGGTGATAGCGGTGAATTCTTTCAATGAAAAACACGGCACCGCACGGCAAGAAGCTTAATAGCGAACGTAGAAGCAGCTAGGCCTAACGTTGCCGCGGTGGTGGTTACGGCTGCCAGCGGATCTGCCTGCGAGAGTGCCGGTGCGAGGCGGCGAGATAATCAAAATAGCGGCGGTGGCGGCATTGATTAATGCCACTTCAGACCTGCAGTCAGGGCAATATACATTGACTATATGGAGTACGTGGTGGTGCCGCAAAACCGTGCAAATTATCGGGCATGTCCGAAAAATCGGGCGTCTAGAAAATCGGTCGTTAACTACTCTGGCAATACATCGTGCCGATGACACGGCGTCAATGACGATTCGTTGCGATTCCTCTGTTACTGGAGCCAGCATTAACACGACTTTCGTTCCCTTTCAATAAAGTTACAGCTAATTTTCCCTGATAGACGCACAAATTCCCTGAGTTTTCCCTGAGTTTTTCCAGACTCTTCAAATTCCCTGAGAATTCCCGGTTTTCCCGGTTGGGAGACACCCTGCAGTTCTAATAGCTTCATGACTTTCACGCATTTGCTTGTGGAACCCGCAGTGTGATCTTTTCTAGTGTATAAATGAACGCACAAATGTTCTCATTTGTGATCTTAATATTACTTAAGCTGTTGACATGCATTATAGTTAGGCAGACATCAATTTTATGAACAATAGCAATATTAATTTAACATGCTGGTTAAGCACCCTAGAACAGACAGTGTACATTTGCATGTGTTCTGTAGTCGCAAACCATTACAATATATATGTCACACCTTTTTGCATTTCATATAGCAAAATTGTGCTTTTTCAGTTTCTCATTCAGTCAACATTTCTGTTCCAGACAAGCACTAATGAGGACGGCACCAGTATAAAGCAACACACTCCACGCACTAAACAGAAGCTGCTGCCTGCTACAACAAGGTCGTTGTGTGGACGTTGGCTAATACTACAAGGTAAACAACACATGGTTCAGAAATAAATGTTTGATATATGCTGTATTGGCTTGCTGTTTGCAGCATATATGAACGTTTGTTCATATTTATGGTTCAGTATAATTGGTTCGAACATAAAAGAAAACACACCTGAGTTTGCTTAATCGGTGCTGTATCTCATGTGTCACCCTTCTCCCCCAACAGTCTATGCCAAGGACATCTTGGTCATCACAGGAGCTCCTATCTACACCAACAGGACGGGGCTGGAGCCAAATTTGCAAGGCTTTTACACCACAAAGAAGCGCATGCAGAAGAATTTTGATGAAATATCAAGTCGGCAGAGGACTGTGTCAAGAAAGAAAAGAGTTTGAGCCACCATGCCACAAGCCCGGACATTTGGCTGAGTCATCCAGGTAGCTCAAAAATGACTTTCTATAAATTCTTCGTCTTCAGATGCACCTGCAACTTCTGACCAAGCAAGGACGATGCTGGCCAAAAGAGTTCCGTCAGTTTGCCTTAATCAGCTTCCTGGCCATGCAAATTCCATTTGAGTTAAGTGTAATTTTTCTTCTATAAATGCAAGCTTTTTCATTTCCCATTCTCCTTAGAGATCATTCACGCTCATCCAAACATAAAGGTCAACCGATTCTTCGCTAATACTTAATGTCACTCACTGTCTAGTAGCCTAACATATCTGTAGCAGTATTTTCTAGTGTATGTTGTCATGCACAATTCCTCTCCTGAAATAGCTGATGCAGCATTGACATGTGTCTTGCATTAACCTATGCACCGTGTGCTATGCACCATTTTACTTTTCTTGATGCCTGCAATGCTTGCAGAGCAGAGTGGCTTCTCTCTTCAATACAAGCTTTCTCACTTTCCATATTCCTAGTCTCGTTGATGATTGCTCTTCTTCCTCGATAGCCTGAGTCTTTGCGCAAGCTACACTGAAGTGATTGATTGCAGAATCTGGTTTTACTGCCCAACTTGGTTGTGGTAGCCGTGTTACGTTTCTCAGATGTGGGGGCCTGATTGGTTGCATTGGTAGGCAGTCTCTCAAGGTAAGCATTTCCTCCTGCAGTCCACACAGCGACATAGACTCCCAGTATACACACACCGTAACTGGTGCTCCCCGTTCGTTCTTTCCTGCTGCAGCCATGGGCAAATTGTGCTTGTGGCCTACCTCGGCCATGATTTGCTCAAAACGTAGACCAGCATATGTGCTTACATGGTTCGGAGTGTATGAAGTTGATAGCCGTATGGGTGGAAAGGCCCGCAAAAATGGCTGCCGAAGGTGATGCCCACAAAAGCGACTTGTCCACTTTGAGACAAAGTGGGACACATAGTGTGAGCCACACATTAGTGGCCCTCGAAAGAAAATAAATATGCATGTTAAAAAGGAGTTAACGCTAAAATGCCGGGTAGTCCATGTCGCTGTGTTGGCTGCGGCAGCAGATTCCTGCGTCACCTGATTGCTTCGCAATGGAAGTTGCTCATCTTCAACGGCAACTGTTGGTTCAAATTGGTGCGAGGCTCTGTCCAATCTGTTTGTACCGCTGGTTGTTGCACGATACCAGATCACCGTATGCGACAAAGGCAAGCATTATGCCTGTAAGATGGTTCGTATCCAATGTATAATGTATTGTCTGAACCTCATGCGGTGACTGATTGCTGTTTAATTTGCTGTTGTGTCACTTGGTTACGATTGCAGTGTTATCTTTTTCGAATATTTCGGCCTGGTCGGTTGCACTGGGAAGCAATCTCTCGAAGTAAGCATTTGCTCCTGCAGCCTGCACAGCTACATAGACTCCCAATTTACACACACCGTGATTTCTACTCCCCGTTCACCCTTTCCTGCTGCGGCCATGGGCAAATTGTGCCTCTGGCCTTTCTCGGCTGCGATTAAGCACGAACGGAGACCAGAATACGTGCTTACATGGTCGGACGTGCATGAAATTGGGTGGAAAGGCCGGCAAAAGTGCCTGATGAACGTGATTCCCACGAAAGCGACTTGTCTATATTGAGACAATGTGGGACACCAAGTGTGAGGCACACATTAGCGGCCTCCGAAAGAAAAGAAACATGCAGGTTGGAAAGGAGCCAATGCTAAAGTGATGGGTTGTCCATGTCGCTGTGTAGGCTGCGGCAGCAGATGCCTGCGTCACCCGATTGCTTCGCACTGCAAGTTGCTCATCTTTAACAGCGACTGTCGCTGCAAACAGGTGGGACACTCTGTCCAACCTGTTTCTGCTGCTGGTTGTCGCTCGTTACTAGACCACCACGTGTGACGAAGGCAGGCACTACGCCTGTAGGTAGGCGGCTGAATGTACCCTAAGAGACCCGTGTATGTGAATGCTCAGTGTTGCCATATGGTTCGTAGCCAATGTATAATGTATTGTCTGAACCTTATGTGGTGATTGATTGCTGTTTAATTTCGATGTTATCTTACTTGGTTATGGTCGCCGTGTTATGCTTCTCGAATGTGGCGGCCTGGTCAGTTGCATTGGGAAGCAGTCTCTCGAAGTAAGGATTCGCTCCTGCAGCCTGCACAGCGACATAGACTCCCAATTTTCATGCACCCGGATTCGTGCTCCCCGTTCGCCCTTTCCTGCTGCAGCCATGGGCAAATTGTGCCTCTGGCCTTTCTCGGCCGCGATTATGCATGAACGGAGACCAGCATATGTGCTTACATAGTCCGATGCGTATGAAGTTGATAGCTACATGGTTGGAAAGGCCCGCAAAAGTAGCTGATGAAGGCGATGCCCAGGAAAGCGACTTGTCCATATTGAGACAATGTGAGACACCAAGTGTGAGCCACACATTAGCGGCCCCCGAAAGAAAAGAAACGTGCAGGTTGGAAAGGAGTGAACGGCTAAATTCCGGAGAAGTCCATGTCGCTGTGTAGGCTGGGGCAGCAGATGTCTGCGCCACCCGATTGCTTCCAATGCAATTTGGGCATTTTTAACGGCGACTGTCGCTGCAAACAGGTGGCACTCTGTCCAATCTGTTTCCGCTGCTGGTTGTCGCTCGTTAACCTGACCACCACGTGCGACGACGACAGTGAGCCGTTTACGAGCTCGCGTCAATGATTCCAGCGTATCTCGACTTGCAAATTTTATTTCTGCTATTGCACGAGAATGTACACTGCTTGTCTTCTGCCAATAAAGTCGTACGTTCTGTTCACTCACTTGTGGCTTGTTTGTATGGGCGTCAGTAGAGGCTCTTGGCAATTAGAACGCACCAGCTACGCGGCAGCGAAGGCATTGAGGCACGCCGCATAGCCGGCAGGACAAGCATGGCGCGTACCAGCGTACGCGACCGGCGAAAAGCGGCCATATTGGATTTTGTTCTAAAAAAAAAGTGTACTTCCGCTTCCGGATTGAGCAACGTCATCTGGCGTCCACCTAAGTAAGTTCCATGCGCTGCCGCTGCTTATTTTCGAACCACTGGGAAAGGTGCCGTTTCCCTTCTCTAAGTTGGTTCTTTATTCCATGGAAGCGCCTTCGATTCCGCCAACAAGCGCGTATTTTGCGCGGTCGCGCACGCCCTGTCTTGAAAGGAATTTGCAGACGGCTATACCTTTGCGGTGGGCTTTGTTCTTTTTCGTTGAAGCGATAGACAGCCCGAAGGACTCGCTGGGGCTTGCTTGCGCCGGCGTTTCGACAGCGACTGCCCGCGCTCAATAAGTGTGATGTGTTCATCGTTGCTTGTGCGCTCTGACAGCATGCTTAATTCAGTTAGTAAGCGAATGTTTCCGAGTTTATATGGGCGATAAATCAACTATCATTACTTTGTATAGCTGTCTACTAAGTGGCTGCCGGAATCGATGCTTCGACTCTCGGGCGTAACTGCGACATTTTTTTTTCTCATCTCGACCGCTGAGTGGTTCTTCTGTCCGCTCTAAATCCAAGTGGTTCTGGAATGTGTGCGTTACCTACTGCTCTCATCGGGAGAATGCCTTCACACCCCTTTAGGATGTGCTGAGCGGCCTCCGGACTTTTGCTGCAGCGCAAGCTTACTAGTTTACTCCTTTTTGTGGCACAGTTTGAGCATCACAAAGAGCGGATGTCGAGCAAAATAGCTGCTTTCTGCAGCTTGAGAAACGCCCTGTGCCCGTAGGTGATGCGTTAATAAGATAGAGATATTAGACAGTTTTAGTATAGCGTAAAGCAGCAAACGCAATGAGTTAGCGTTAGCGTGGCGTGCACCACACTGCGCATGCGCTGTACGTAAACGGTGCTGGAGCTCTTACGTACGTACGCTATTTTCGAGATTTAGCTGTGAGCGCTAACGCACGCAAGGGGAGCCTTACGTACGGCAACATGGCGGCGCCAGTCGAAGTGAGAGCAGGCCGCTTCGGATCTATCGAGTCGTCGGCCTGCACTGTTCGGCTCATTCATTCCCCACTAATGCTCGTGTTTGCTTTAGATTTGTGTGATGATGCTTCGACAGTGGCGCACAGGTGACAAATGGTCGTTGTTTACGATATACGTTCTCGATTAGCGGCGCAGTAGGCTTAACGAGAGGGTTTGCTAATGTTTGCTCATGTTTGCTGTATCCGCCTCAAGATGGCGCCCAAGTGTATTTCGCTTGTTCGCTTGGTGCAAAGCCGCATGTCAAGCGGATGCATGTCACGTTTTCGGCGGCAAAAAACAGTAGTGGGGTCGGTGATGTGGTCACAATGCGTGTGCGTTTTACCGACGACGACGATATGAACCTCCTGATGGAGGTTTTCGCCTTGAACCCATTCGGACGGAAGTCAAGATGGGCGTCCGTTGCAAAAAAGTTGAAAGAAGTGGGAAATCGGATTTCTGGAAGCGAAATTGCCGGCGAAACGTCCCGTCCGGAATAGCTTCGATGTTGAGTGGATTTTGAGGACACGTAGAACCTGCGCGGTCGCTCTCGTTCCCGAAGCATGAGGGCGTCTATGTCATCCCAACGTAAAAAGGACACGTAATATGGGTCCCACAGAACACTCGATCGCGGCATGATAAGAATAATCGGTGTGTTTCGCGACTCTAGACAAAACAACACTCAAACCAAACACCTACATGCGTAATTAACGCATCGACTGTGGCTTTCGATAAGCTCGACTTAGGGACACACTTGCGGATGCGGCATTGGATAAGCTCGACATTTCGTGTGGATTTGGCTCTCCAGTACTTTGTGTTTTTACATCTAGATGGCGCTGTATTTGTTTGCGTTAACTTTAATGCTTTTCTCCGTTCCGCTATTCTAAAACACTACCTTGTGCCGCGCAGTGCAGTCTTTCTTTGCGTTAGCGTTGCGTCGCACGCTAACGCTAACGCAAGCATTTTACGCTATACTAAAACTGTCTATTGCACGTAAAAAAAATGGAGAACAGCTACTCCAACGATTGTTTTAGACAACGATTTTGAATTCAGAGCAACCGATTTACTTGCATCATGAAAACTAAACACGCAAAGTAAATACGATGTGAAGCACTTATGTCACATAGACACTTCTACTGAAACATACTAGTATCATTAGGCCATTAATACATGCCTCATCGTGTTGCGAATATTTGCTCCGGTATGTTTTTATTCTTTGGCAACCAGCTTGAGCCTCAAATAGAAAGGCACTGCCTGTTGGGTTATGCCACAAAATTTTGCTTCTATTTCTTTCCTGCCATTCTTGTATATATTCATACTCGTGTTTGTTTCCATTCTTTACATCCATTTTAACGTCTTTCTCTCACTTTCTTTATGACTCCTATTTGTCTGTTTTAACTTTCAATTACACTGTTTGTGGGTGCCAAATTTCTTCACCTCTTTCCCTATTTTGTGTCCGTGCATTTGAGCTTCGCATCCTTGATCACTTAAGCCACCCTATTATTTTGATCCAAGTTCCTGATTCTTTTTAAAACACTACATTTGCTCATCGCTTCTCTGACTTCAAAAGAAGTCCAACCTACCTTATCCTGTACTGTCTCATTTGTGGTTCTGCCGTGGGCTGCCATAGCTAACCGACCTACCGACGTTTGGTTAACTTAAAAGCCCGACAAGGTATCCTACTTTAAACACCGAATAAAATTTGCCATCGTTAGCGATGGCACCATTGCTTATTTTCGGATTCCACGCACCTCCTGGTATTCATTGCAGCTCCTAAGTGCGCTATGCTAACATAATTGCTGCAATCCGCTTCTCCTTTATTTACAGGTTAGCTCGGCGGCTGCTTGTGTAAGTCTCTCCTTGCTTTATATATGCGTCGTTATTTATGCTGTTTTGCTATGGGTATGACTTGATGAATTGATACTATGTCGTTACTCGTCTCTTCATTGAAGGCCCTAATTTCTTGATTTCTGTCGGGAATTGTGCACTGTCGCCTATTGACGGTTCATACTGGCGTTGCCTCCGAGATCGGGCGGCAAAAAATCTCGGAGGCGATGATACAGGGAATGAGAGGTCGACTGCGCCAGAAAGTTCATAATTGCCGCGCGACGTAGGTTTGGTGCTCGTTATGGCATCGAACAGTGTGCCCGTGATTACAACGACGCGATTCTTCCAATTGCGAGACAGACGCGTTTTTTCGCAGCGCTAACGTTTTAGGAAGGCTCGTTTTCCCAGGACGCCAAGTCTGCGATGTCGAGGAGGCGGTGGTTTCAGGCTGTTTCAAAATGACCTAGAAATGCGCTCATTGCCTCACCCTACCAACGATGAGAAAGCACTGCTTTTCTGGTGGGAAAAGACGAAACGCAGTTCCAAATTTTATTCCCCAAGAAGCAGAATATACGACGATGCAAATGTTTTCGTCCACAGGCGGATCATTTTGTATGGCTCCTGTTCGTTATGACGTTTTGATAACAGCCGCGGGCGGCAATCTGAAATGCCAAGTTCGACTTTCACCAATCAATGTGCTTCACCTCATTACAATCGTAGAATTATTACATGTTTTACACCCCATTACAGCTTTGTATCGAGGTGAGGCATACTAAAGCACATCCCCCATTTTGACATGCGGATCCTAAGCCGTGTGAAAACATCGACGGTTGCATTCAAAAACGCAGTAGTTGGTCGTGCGTGCATGTGAGCTCTCGACAGAGTGATCATCAGCCCGCATTTTGGACTGCGGACCCATAATAATGCGCAAACAATTGTTAAACAACAATATGTACACCGGGATGGTTGCCTGCAGGACATCAGCGTATTGCTGTCAACAGCCTGCTGCACGCGTGTGTTTGCTCGTTCCAAAATGTTCAAAGCGACTAACGTCCGTCAATCGCAGTTCTGACTATCTAGAGAAAGTACATCTGCTGGCTGAATCGCGGTTTGTACGTTCTAGCGCCACTCAGAAAACCTTAACATCTGAAATTAATTTCATCGAGTTTGTGCACATTACGACCGGTCTTCTGAACAAAACAAGCGCAACCGAATGGAAAAGAAACGTACTGCAGGCAGCCCCACGATGCACATGTTTTTTAACCAAAACAGGTTAAGCGAAAATGCTGAGCATTTGGCTTACCTTTTTCAACAGACCAGCTGGGTCCAGAGTTTGAGTCGTTTGTCCCGTATCCATACCGGCAAAAATTATTTGTACCTGGAGCAATGCTGTAAACATTGTTGTCCCCATGACACAGCAGGTTTTGCTGTTTTAAACGTGGACCCATTGCAGTTAGCGTCGAGAACCGCGGTTTACAATTCAATATAAGTTATCCGGAACAAAACAAAACGAAGAGCGTGGACAGATTCTGTGTAATGGCGCTGCCGCGGCTGATTTCGACAAGTGCTCGTGCGGCCGCTTGAGGTGGCCTTTTTCGAGTCTGCAGTTGCATCTGCGGGGGTTGCCGTATGTTGCCGCATTCCTAGCAAGGAGCCTCACTGTATTCTCACTTTCTCGCAGGCCTAGTAGCTCCGCACAAGCAGTTGCATGGAGGTGTCCAGTTCATGGACGCCATCCCGCAGACGGAGACGGGAAAGCCGCACCGGCGCCAACTCAGGGATGCCTATGTCGCCACTCACAAGCAAGCGCCACAATGAACTTCCCGTGATTGTCACATTTCATTGGAGGCCAATAAAAATGCTAAACCAACTTATTTTTTACTGAGTGGTGTAGTGCGAACCGCCATTGCTGAAGGTAAAGTCCATGGGCAGAACTCGGTGAACAAACGACCGTGTATATATCTCGTCTTATGTTCTCCGTGCTTTGTGTGCGTGGGCTGTGGTACTTCATAGTCTGTCTATCACGACGTCCTATACATAATAAACGCATCGTGTGTTCATGAGCAATCAGAGGTAAAAGAGAAAACAATCCCAACGTAACGTGTGCTTTTTAAGTCCTTATGTAAACTTTTCAGGACTGATACGGAAGGGGCAGTAGAATGCTGTTTATATATTTCAAGCAACTAACACACAAACAAGAAAGTCAAAATGGCACGCACACACAATCACACACACCACACATATGAAGATCATTATTATTTGTTGGCATCCTCTTCGAAACAGGGCAATGACAATTGGTCACCTAGCCTGCTTGATTTATTCAAGTAGGCTATTCATTACGAGCAGAAAACTCCGCTAATCAACAGGACTAAGAGAGAATCACTCACGGCAAATGGTTGCGGTTATCCTATATATGGACCAGGCTGCGCATGGTCTCGAAAAGTGTATCAGCAGGGCAGGCGTTAGGTAGTTGTTCACTGAAATAAGTAGCCTGTACCACCAAGACAATCGGGTGACCGCGAACAAAAACAGTTCCAAAAAGCAGCACAGGCAGATGTTTGTTGTGGACTGTTGTGAATGTGTGGTTTATAAGATCACTCTTTCATGCAAGCGTTTCTATATCAGTCAAACAGGGCGGTGCATCAATGACCGCGTGCGCGAACACTGAAACAAGATTAAAAAACAATCTAGAGACAGTATATTTTCACTGCATTGCAATGAATGTGGCTGCCAGTTGTCTTTTAGAGATGTGACCTATTTGTCAAAATACCGCGATGACCGCGCACCTCTTATTTCCGAAGCCTTCGACATTTATGTTAGCGGTGAAGCATGTGTAAGCCTCCCCTCCATTTATCTTCTTCCGAAGGAGATAGCCTTCCCATCTCATTGATTGCATTTTATTGCTGCTGCGTATTCTGAATTTTCTGTTGCTTTTGTGTTTTGAGATATCCGTAGAGTATATGATAACTGAACGAATAAAAACACTTGGTTGTTAGCACGGTGTAAGAATAGGCTAAGTGTGCGAACGGCGGCCGCTAAACATGGAGCGGCAGTGTCTGTCCCAACACTGGTGCATGTTTTGGTCACTCTTCGACAGATGGCTTGAGGATGTCACGGCCTTACGTTGGCTATGTTTGTGCCGCTCGCTCCTATCTCAACGCGGCTCGGCGTTTCTTTTTCTGATGTCAGGCGCGCACATGTGAGTGTGATGGGCAGGGAATGTTTTGTTTCCCGCTGCAGAACGGGTTACAGAGGCTGTACAGAGAAATTGTCTCTGTTTTCGCCACCGAAGGACGAAGAACGCTTGAACCTTTGGCGTTGAGCTATCCCAAGGAAGGATCGAGTCCTTCAGCCGAATGATTACGTCTGCGAAAAGCACTTCGAGCCTCATCTTGCGTCCAAGACCTGGACAGTGCACTATAAAGGACACGTCTTGGTGAGTGCTCCGCGAAAGGCATAACTGGTGAGCGATGGTGTTCCCACAAGATTTCCCGACTACCCGGCTTACCTATCGAAAACAGTGAAAACAAGGAAGCGCCTGGCGGAAAGACAACTGTGGTCGCAGTCGAAAAGACGATGCGCTGCACCAAAAGATTGTAACGAAGCAAGAAGCCTCGCGTAGCAATGACAGTGGTTGTGTTAATGGAAGCTCGTTTCAAGCGTTGCCGAGTGCACGGAACACGACATGGATGGACATGGAACACGACATGGAAACATGTGATAAAATGCCTCAATCTGCTGGTCCTAGCTCATCCCTGGAATATGCATACGCGACGTTCGCAAGCTTGTTCGGCCATTTACCACGGTCGTTTCTTCTGTCAAACCCATGGGGATAACACCTGCTCAACTTTGGAGAAGTAAAAAACGTCGCCTTCAAGATACCTGTAAGGCGTTTACTGTCAGATGCATGCCTATCGCCAGTGAGCCCCGCATATTCCTCCATAACCACTAAAATTGTTGAAATTCATTAAGATATGCTGGAAAACATAACCGTGTTGGGCAGGTCAGTTTCAATGGCAGATGTGCAATATGAAGGTACTTTAGCAACTATGGATGACGTTAAGGCTTTCTTAGATAGGACAAAACTGTGCAATGGTGGACCGAGCACTCTGGAGTACCCGCACGCTGACACAAAGTGCGCATATCTTGACAACAACCAGAGATGGCGGCACAAGAGATGCTCTATTGTTCTTGACCCTAGTGACTCGAGCTTATTAGTATGTCACAATGTTCTGGCCTTTCAAACGTCCTGTGAATGCACCAGAAATGAAGAGAAGAAATAATGCGCAGGGTTAGGCCTTCAGGTACGCGTCCGTTGACTTCATACCAGAACGAGGACAAAGTTGCAGCAATGCGTCGGGCAAATTATGCTCTGAAAAGGTCGAAAATCGTCTGCTCAACCGCTTTAAGAAGAAAACGTCAGTGGAGCTTGCAGAAGCTCGTATCCACATCCAAAAAATATCAGAAGAAGAACTAGGCTAGGAACTACGCACCATAGATCTCCCTAGTGCTCAGCTGACCGTGGTTAAAGAGTGCGTAGGAGCAGCGAGATTGACGAACAGAAAAAGCAGACGGTACAAAGAGGATCGGCTTCTGATGTGCTTGCTGTTGCACATGCGCAGCCCATCTGCATACTCGTTCCTGCGAGATAACGAGGTGCTCCCCCTTCCTTGCGTTACGACAGTGCGCAAGTGCCTGAGCATGATAAGAGTCAGGTGTGGCTTTGACAAGAGGTTTTCCACTGCCTTTAAGAAGATGACCACTAAAGGCGATTTTCAACGCCACGGAATACTTCTTTTCGACGAAATGCGCGTCCGAAAGGAAATTCGAGTTCATTCGAAGACGATGACATACAGTGGCTTCACTGATTATGCAGATTCTTCAGAGGCCCCCGACGACATTGCTGACCACGGGCTTGTATCTACCTTTCGGTCATTTGGCGACAAGCGCTCTCAGCCGATAGCAATGTTTGCAAGCAAGGGCCTCACAAAGGCAGCTGTACTCGCTCAGCTCGTCTTAAAAGCAACATTTTTGCTTGAAGACGCGGGAGCCCTAGTCGACGCGGTCGTCTGTGATGGCGTAAGTACGAACCGTGCGATGTGGAAGGAGTTTGGCGTCACTGGAGGATTGAAATGTACCCGGAACTACTAAACCCATCTCACTGATAAAAAAAACGCAACGTATGTGAGTTTTCTGACGCACCCTATCTTATGAAATGCGTGCGGAACCGTTTACTTTCACTGAAAGTGTTGTGCGTAAATGGCGAACGCGTTCACTGGGCACATTTTGACAGGCTGTTTAGGAGGATTCGAAACAGCCAGAAAATTTGCGTATTTGCCCCAAGCTAACTCTGTCTCACCTCAAACCTTCAACGACCTAAAAAATGCGGGTGAAAGCTGGCCCCTCAATTGTTCAGCTTGAGTGTAGCGAAATGCTTGGAATTCTACTCGAAGAGAGGCACAAAATGGCTCGAAAGTGTCAAGGCAACAGGAGAATTCACACTAAGGCTTAATGATCTTTTTGATGCTCTCAACCGAAACCTTCCAAAGGAAAGCATCGCTGTTGGCAGCAGAGATTTGAGGGTCCTGGCCTCGTAGTTGCATTGGTTAAATAAATGGGTTAAAGAAGTCGTATCAGGAAAAATCTCAAGAGCAAATTTCCTAACCGAGCAAACCGCAGAGGGCCTTCGTGTGAATATTTTGTTCGCACTGGGACTATCAAGATACCTGCTAAAGGAGGGTGGTCTCAAATAAGTTTTAACAGGAAAAGTTAACCAAAACGTGTTGGAACGCTTCTTTGTGCTTATCCGACAGGCTGGTGGCCAAAATGACCACCCCTCTATGCCCACATTTCATCAGCTTTGCAACATGCTATCAGTTTACAGTTTGATTAAACCCCCTAAATTCGGAAATTGTCAAGTTGAAAATTATTTTCGGCAAGGTGCACCTGTCATCATCATCATCATCAACCTGGTTACGCCCACGGCAGGGCAAAGGTCTCTCTCCCATACTTCTCTAACTACCCCGATCATGTACTAATTGCGGCCACATCGTCCCTGCAAACTTCTCAATCTCATCCGCCCACCTAACTTTCTGCCACCGCCTGCTACGCTTCCTTTCCCTTGCTATCCAGTCCGTAACCCTTAATGACCATCGGTTATCTTCCCTCCTCATTACATGTCTTGCCCATGTCCATTTCTATTTCTTGATTTCAACTGAAATTTCATTAACTCGCGTTTGTTCCCCCACCCAATGTGCTCTTTTCTTATCCTTGAACGTTACACCCATCATTTTTCTTCCCATAGCTCGTTGCATCGTCCTCAATTTAAGTAGAACCCTTTTTGTAAGACTCCAGGTTTCTGCGCCGTACCTGAGTATTGGTAAGATACAGCTGCTATACACGTTTCTCTTGAGGGATAATGGCAACCTGCTGTTCATGATCTGAGAATGCCTGTCAAATGCACCCCACCCGATTCTTATTCTTCTGATTATTTCAGTCTCATGATCCGGATCCGCGGTCACTACCTGCCCTAAGTAGTTGTATTCCCTTACCACTTCCAGTGCCTCGCTACCTATCGTAAACTGCTGTTCTCTTCCGAGACTGCTAAACATCAGTTTTCTGCCGATTAATTTTTAGACCCACCCTTATGCTATACCTCTCCAGGTCAGTGAGCATGCATTGCAATTGGTGCCCTGAGTTACTAAGCAAGGCAATATCATCAGCGAATCGCAAGTTACTAAGGTATTCTCCATTAACTCTTGTCCCCAATTCCAGGTCTTTGAATACCTCCTGCAAACACACTGTGAATAGCATTGGAGGGATCGTATCTGCCTGCCTGACGCCTTTCTTTATAGGGATTTTGTTGCTTTCTTTATGGAGGACTACGGTGGCTGTGGAGCCGCTATAGATATCTTACAGTATTTTTACATACGGCTCGTCTACACCCTGATTCCGTAATGCCTCCATGACTGCTGAGGTTTCAACAGAATCAAATGCTTTCTCGTAATGAAAGCTATATATAAGGGTTTGTTATATTCCGCACATTTCTCTATCACCTGATTGATAGTGTGAATGTGGTCTATTGTTGAGTAGCCTTTATGGAATCCTGCCTGGTCCTTTGGTTGACAGAAGTGTGCGGTGTTCCTGATTCCATGAATACTTTGTTTAGCACAAAACAAGACACAAGAAAAACGAAAGGCACAAAGTATTCATGGATTCGCACCAACTATCCCGCCAACGCATTACAAAGTATTCATGCATTCGCACCAACTAGCCGGCCAACGCATTGTGTGCCTGATTCTATTTGAGATTACCCTAGTAAATACTTTGTAGGCAACGGACAGTAAGCTGATCGGTCTATAATTTTTCAAGTCTTTGGCGTCCCCTTTCTTATGGATTAGGATTTTGTTAGCGGTCTTCCAAGATTCCGGTAAGCTCGAGGTCATGAGGCATTGCATATACAGGGTGGCCAGTTTTTCTAGAATAAGCTGCCCACGATCCTTCAACAAATCTGCTGTTACCTGATCCTCCCCAGCTGCCTTCCCCCTTTGCATAGCTCCCAAGGCTTTCTTTACTTCTTCCGGCGTTACTTGTGGGATTTCAAGTTCCTCTAAACTATTCTCTCTTCCATTATGGTCGTGGGTGCCACTGGTACTGTATAAATCTCTATAGAACACCTCAGCCACTTCAACTCTCTCATCCATATTAGTAATGATATTGCTGGCTTTGTCTCTTAAAGGGACACTAAAGGTTAGTATGAAGTCAAGTTAATGTGATAAAGCAATCCTCTAGAACGTCTAAGGCGTCAATATAATCGCGCACAGAGCTTTAGTAACCGAGAAATTGAGGTATATGCATGACACGATTTGAGACCCCCCAGCGACATTCAGGTACTAGCCCGACGACGAAAGCACTCCTCGGCATAATTTATGTCGCTAGTACTCAACTACTCGTATTAAAAAGATCATTTCATTAGGTTATAAGACGGAAGAAAATGCTACTTGTCTACTTCTATTTAATTCTCAGAAAAAATAACATTTTGACGTTAGCCTTCAGTAGTTTGAGTGGTCGAAAGGTTTCGTTTTCGCTCGACTCTGTGCGCTCGACTGTGCGCCGCGCGCGCTTTGGAGTTTCATTTGTTTCGTTATCGAGTCGTGCTGCGCTGGTTCTGCTGGCTCGCGAAACTTGCATTTGGAACAAGCAGCGAGAATTCCACGTCCATGTGATGTCGTGCGATGCGCGAACGGTCCGCGGAACTTGGCCAAGGGCAGTTGCAGCAGCGAATCCAACGTTTCTTATCACTGTGTGTCAACGAGTGAACCTCTCCGTTCGAAGTGGTTAAGTGCCACACCTCTGCCACAGCGCGTTGGCAAAGAGCCGAAAAATCACATAGTCTGCTCGCTGCACTTTCATCCAGAGGATTGCGAGTTCAACGCCGACTTACTGAAGTCGTGTGGAGTGCGTTTCAAAGCAATGCTTTCCCGTAGCGCTGTTCCGTAGGTCTTGCCTGCATTCTCCGAAGCGCAAGAACAACTGCAGGTCGAAGACGGGGCGGTGAGTGCGGCATTGGTTTTCACGAAGGAAAAGCTACAAATGTGCGAATAGGCACAGCCATGTCATACAGTTGCCGTCGTAGTAGTACGGAACGACGCCGGCAGCGCGAGCCCTCAGCAGCAGATCACGTTCATCAGTGCTTAAATCGCTGAAGTCGAGCCCAGCATCGCGAGCCAATGTGTAGTCAGGGTCGTCCATTGCAACGAGCGTCAAAGTTGGC
Organism: Dermacentor variabilis; assembly: GCF_050947875.1. Classification (NCBI taxonomy): domain Eukaryota; kingdom Metazoa; phylum Arthropoda; class Arachnida; order Ixodida; family Ixodidae; genus Dermacentor; species Dermacentor variabilis. Next base: position 13,946,378 of record NC_134576.1, on the reverse strand, counting down.
GTCATAAAATAAAGAGTCAGGTTATCGTCGCACGCTTTCCCTTCCGCTAGCCACCATAGTTCCGCTTTCGCGCTGCTGTCGGCTCTGTCTTGGCTCTGTTTCTGGCCGCGCGTTTGCGTTTTGCGAAGGATAGCCGTAGCGCCGTCTGCAGGCGCCTTTCTACTCACCGAAGGCGCAACGTCACTATGAGACAATGACGTCACTACTCGATCGGAGGGCGGGCGATTTGAACTGCGCTAGGGGTACGCGGACGCTTCAAAACGCGTTTTCTGTTAAAATAAGTGCCTTCTTCGCATGAAACAAGCGTTTCGAGGTTTCTGGGATGGTACTTCAACAGTCAACGTTGCCTTAATATTAACCTTTAGTGCCTTTTTAACGCATACATCTGATTATTGCCAATTTTTGGTTTTTTCTTGACTGCTTTTAGGCTTCCTCCGCTCCTGAGAGCATGTTCAATTCTACCCATATTATACTTCCTTATGTCAGCTGTCTAATGCTCAAAGATTTGAAACTTGCTTTGGCAACAGTGTCAAGTCAGAAGGATACCTAAATCAGCTCAAAGAGAAGCAAGGTGGCCTAGTTGCTGCTGAAGAGGAAGTTGATTATGTGTTCGACAACTTGCATGAAGCACCGGCAGCTGCAGATTGCATAATTTATTACTTAGCTGGTTTTATATGCCGCATGTACTTGAAAAGCGTAACGTGTGCAAACTGCCGTGAAGGGTTATTGGATGAAAGCGCATTTCTTCATCAGCCGGAAAGCAGCCTTGTTCTGTGTAATACCAGTGGAGGCCTTTTGCACCCAAAGCGAAGTTTTTTTCAGTTGCTTCATGCAAAGGAGATGGAATTCCACAAGCATATGCGGCTCTCAGGAGTGCCCATGAATTAACATTGGAAAACATGCTCGATAAGTACAAGTTGCAGTTCTCCTGTGCCGATCATAAAGAAGAAGTTACACTTCTACACTGTGTTGTGCTACAACAGTGTTGTTGTAGCACAACAACACTGTTGTGCAACAGAACTGTGTTGTGCTACACAGTTATGTGGCCAAGAGAATGAGGCAGTTCTGCAAACAACAGAAATCTCAGGCAAAAAATAAGTGGCAGGAGCTGTGAAAGCTGTCGAAGCTTCAGTAGTTGAAAACTCTACGTTTCATTGGCTGAATTAAATGATGGGTGTCATGAACTTACACGTGCGCGCGAAATATGTGCCAGTGTCCAGTTTGTTTATGGAATATTAACTCTTGTACGAATAATTCAATTTATGGCATGCTCTCTGTACATGTCAAATAAATTTCAATCTGCACAAAACTTTATTGCTTCTGCGTCCCTGGTTTTTAGATGAGTCGTCCATATGATCGACTCACGCGGAGCAAATACCGACAAACCAGGGCTAGTCCATCCTGTACACTAACATCACAACCGCCTCTACCAGAACATTGAACTTCGGTTATTAAAAAATGCGGCCTTCGAATAACCGCATTGGATAGTTGTTTTGCAGCGCATTACAATATAACTGCGAGCTTATATAGGTTACAGTATACGTAAAACTAGTTTACGCGCGGAGGTTTTGGCATGTCATCATGGTAAGCTCGGTGGGTAGGTTAAGTATCGTAGCCACTAAGATTTTACACAGTTCGCTGCAGAGTCAAGGTGCCTGATCACTATTGCCGACAAAAGTTGGAAGCTGGACTCATCGTGCCATGCTCCTACACCGGCATGGATAAGCGCGTGCACTACATAGTACTCGGAGCACGCTTAATCTCGCGAAGCGTATGCTTCGTTCATCGCAAAGCAGTTTCCGTCTCAAGCTGGAATAAAATACACATCTGGTTTAACGTAACAAGCGAATTCGAACGTTCTATTGACGCTTTCGACATCCGTAATGACTCTCGCCCTACTTCTCTGGTTCAAACCCAAGGTCCTTGTGTCTTTGGCGCCATCTGCCGAGGGCGACGCGATACATGCAGAACTTTTTTCTGCCTGGACGGCCTTCGTTCAGCCACCTAGCCTATTGTTACACCGTGGTTGTTTGTCAGCGCTGTGGTCTGTGACCCTTTCTTCGTTCTGTTGGCTAGCGCTGCTTATTTCTCGGAATCATGAACCAACCAGCCCAAATGTGTACTCTTATGCTATGCATGTTTTAATCCTTGTCGATTCACTAGTTTTGTCGAAGAAAAAAAAGTTATTCGGGAGATGTATAGAAAAGTTCTTGGATTAAAACATGCATTGTACCGCTAGCTACGCCTCTAACGTATCTGGTTGTATCAATCTCTTCCCTGCTTCTTTCCACCGATATTCGAAACACGCCTTGAATATCTTGACTGCTGTTCGGTTGATACTTGATGTCTACTTTAAATCCAAGCTCTTCTTGAATGTAGACATTGCCTACGGCTCTCGCTTGGTGAATGCCTCCGCATTCTGTTACCATGTGCTGGGTGCTGTAATGGGAAAACACATGCCCTGCTGCGGTGGTCACGGCGCTGCGCTGATAAGCGAGGTGGAGTGTTCGATACCCGGCCACTGCGAGCGTTTTCAAATGGGGTCGCAATGCGAGAACGCTCGTGTACCCCACACTGGGGCCAGTTAAAGAACCCTAGTTGGTCGAAATTTCCCGACTTCCTCTATACCAAGGAATAGCACATCGCGGACGAGACAGTAAAAACTGGACACACACGGGCAGAACGAACGCCAACTTCAAAAAATTTTATTTTTCACCTACATCACTTTTATACGCCCGAAAAATGTAACACTTAGGCAAACGGTATCAGCGTACCAGAAACGCTAGCTCTTTATCGCAGAGGACAATAGACGGTGTGCTGACAAACGTGCGTCTTGCTTTGCTTATCTATTCAGCGTCAATGATCTCTCGAGGTACCCTGTCATTGCTTCTTCCTATTACAAGATATTTATCTAGGAACCGCTTGCACGTTTTTGACTGTCAGAAAAGGATATTGTCAAGAAGTGTTCTCTACCGCCCGTATCTGATATTGCGGGCCGGTTCCACAAGGCGCTTGTTTAAGCATCTACCGGTCTGTGCGATAAGGTGGTTCCTGCATGACAAGGGCATCTGGTACACGACACCTTCATCGCAAGTGACGTAAGGTTTCTGATGTCTGACCATGTATCTCCGCACTTTGTTGTTCTCAGCCTTTTCTATCTTGCAAAATGTGGCAAGTTTCTTCAGAGTCGAAGACGCGATTGTTGCATTCGCCCGTTGCCCAATTATTTTCAGATAGTGGGAAAACTTATGCCTGTAAGACAATATAGCAAAATGCTTCCGTCCTTCAAGCAACGGATATGGATGACGTTGAATTTCTGATTTTAGTTTCTGGAGGAGTTTCTCTGCAACAGACACTTGGGCATGCTTGGGGTGACCACTATTAGTCCGCCTTTTCGACTGCTGTTTAAAACTGACTCATCACGTGTGTGCACAATTTCTGGAAAAAAATTCGGAAACACATGCTGAGAATAGCTCTATTTACAAGTTTTGAGTGTGCAGAATGATATAGCAGCACATGTTTCTTACTTCATGGCTGGTAGGCTCAGCAAATTTGATTAGCGGGAAAGGTAAAGTTGAGGTCTAAAGATCTGATGGAATCATTAAAAGGCAATTCACTTGTTAGAACAAGCCGATTAAAGAACTGTTTCATGATGGTAACAATGCTTAAAGCTTTCGACTCAAGTGAGCCCCAGTCACCGTTAACAAGGATTAAAAGGTTAAAATTTAGATTAAATCTAGATTTTAGATCTAGAGAAATTTAGAGAAATGTAGAGAAATTTAGATTAAAATCTAAAGATTTTGATGACCTCCATACCTTCTAGGTGACTGACAACAGTCTAATCAAGTTTAGCTAAAAGCAGGTTACTTAGAGTAAATAACACACCTGTGCTGCCATATTATTCTACGCACTCAAAACTTGGACACACACATATTGAGAGTTTTAAACAGCAGTCGAGGAGGCTGACTAATGGTGGCTACCCCATGCATGTTCAAATGTCTGTTGCCGAGAAGCTCCTCAGGAAACTAAAATCAGAAAGTCAATGTCATCCAAATCAGTTGCTTGGTGAACGGAAACATTCCGTTGTATTGCCTGATGCTCCCCCCCCCCCTGCCCCTCAAGGTGATTTCCTACAATCATAAAAGAATTGGGTCACGGGCGAATGCAACCGTCGTGTCCTTGGCCCCGAATAAACTTGCCACATTGTACAAGTAGCAAAGGCTGAGAACAACAAAGTACCAGGATGCATGGTCAGACATCAGAAACCTTACGTCACTTGCGATGAAGGTGTCGTGTACCAGATACCCTCGTCATCTGGGAACAACCATATCGGACAGACCGGGAGATACTTAAACTAGCGCCTTACGGAACATGTTCAGAATATCGATACGGGGGAGGGTAGCACTTGGTTATCAAATCCTTCCCTGTGAGTCAAAAACGTGCAAGCCGTTCCCTGATAACTGTAGGAAAAGCAGTGACAGTATAACTCGAGAGACCATTGAAGCTGAAAAGATCAGCGGAGCAGGACGCAAATATGGGAGCACACCATCATCACATTCTTCTGTCCAACAAAAGGGAACAACCTTCTGAGTCAGTCTTGTCAGACAGCGACTTTTGAGAGCGTAATCTTGAATGAATATTCTGAAATGGCCCGCCAAGCCTAGAAACACGCGAAGTGATTGTACATCATGTGGCATTACTAGTTTTTCTATTCGAGCTACCAATTCTTCTTTCGTTTTCTTCGTTGTTCCGTCCAAAACCCTGCCACGAAATGTAACATTAGTTTTGAAGAACCCTTTCTTGAAATTAACATTTAGCTTAGCATCAGGTAACGCAGCCAGAATATGACCCAGGTGTCCCTCATGCAACTTTTCCCTTTTAGAGTCTATGATGATGTCGTCGATGTAGACATTGCAGAAACGTCGAATGTAGGGTTTTAAAACTGTTATTCATATTTGAAACCAACTAGGTGAGTTTTTCCATCCAAAAGGACGGCGAACATATTCGTATATTCCAAATGAAGTTGTAAATGCGGTGTATTGCTTGGTGTCTTCTTGCAGTGGGCACCTGCCAGACGCTGTTGCGCAAGTATGAAATTATGAAATTTATTCTCAAAGCCGGAGATCGCCCCGCTCCTAAAGGAATAGAAGATAGCTGCCCACCGGGCGATGTGGAGCTGGCTATCTCGGCGCAGTCGGCACTCCTGAATTTATTTGCGTATAATAAAGGATTCTGCGTGGCACTATAGCGTTATCAAGACCATTGGCACGTATACGACATTTCTCGGCAAACTGAGTATTCGTCTTTGCGGCATTTTAACCCTTCCGTTGCACGCCGCCGCGTTTTTAGGCCATTCACCGTAAACTATAAGGAAGCGGACCAATCGGAGACCCCGGCACCACCCTCCTCACCCGGTTTCTTACTTTCACTCTGCTCGTTCCGACTAGTCATTCGAATATTCTGCAGCGTAATGCTGCCACCGCGGCCTCTTTATTGTATGGCTAGGCGAAGCCTAAATCAGTCATGATGTGTAGGAACTTTGCCGCAAAGTCCATCCGCAAGTGTTGGCATACGCCATATATTGACTATCTTTGCGCCCTTCGTATTTTTCGTGCAGTACATTGGGCACTATTAACCAACTAGTCCATCGCATATTACTTTTGCGGCATAATTACTTTTAGCACTGCAGGCTCTTTCTTGTATGGCTAAACGAAGCCTCAGGCAGCCATGATGTGCAGGAACTTCGCCGCATATTCCATTTGGAAGTGTTCGTTTACGCTCTATCTGTACTTTCTTTGCGCCATTCGTGTATTTCGTGCAGTACGTTCTGCACTATTACCTAACTACTCCGCCGCGCATTACTTCTGAGACATAATGCTAGTTCTTCGGACTCTTTCCTGTATGACTAAAAGAAGCCTCATGCAGCCATGATGTGCATCAACCTGGCAGCACAGTGCACTTGCAAGTTTTGGTTTAGGCACTATCTGAACTTCCTTTGAGGCATAAGTGTAATTTCAGCAGTACGTTGTTCAATATTAGCCAATTAGTCCATCGCATATTACTTCTGCAGCATACTAATAGCACTGCGGCCTCTTTCTTCTATGACTAGACGTAGCCTCACGCAGCCATGTAGCGCCGGAACCTTGCTGCCCAGTTCATTTGCGAGTGTTGTTTTAGGCTCTATCTGAAGTTTATTTGCGCCCTACGTATATTTTGTGCAGTACGCTATTCACTATTTACCAACTAGTCCGCCGCATATTACTTTTGTGGCATAACACTACCCCTGCGGGATCTTTCCTGTATGGCTAGACGAAGCCTCAAGAAACCATGATGTACCGAAACCTTGTTGCACATTCCATTTGCAAGTGTTAGTTTACGCACTATCTTAATTTTCTCTGCGCCCTACGTGTATTTTGTGCAGTACGTTGTTCGCTATTAACCAACTAGTCCGCCGCATATGACTTTTTTGGCGTAACACTAGCACTGCGGGATCTTTCCTGTATGGCTAGACGAAGCCTCAAGCAACCGTGATGTGCAGGAACCTTGCCGCACACTCAAATTGGAAGTGTTGGTATAACTTCCTTTGAAACATAAGTGTATTTTGCGCCGTAGGTTGTCCAATATTAAGCAACTAGTCCATCGCATATTACTTCTGCGGCATACTACTAGCACTGCGGGCTCTTTCTTTTATGGGTAGACATAGCCTAACGCAGCCATGATGTCCAGGAACCTTGCCGCAAAGTCCATTTGCAAGTATTGGCCTACGCACTATCTTAACAATCTTTGAGGCTTAAGCGTGTGTTGCCCAGTACGTAGTTCAATATAAAGCAACTACTCCGCCGCGTATTACTACTGAGGCATAATGCTAGCACTGCGGACTCTTTCCTGTATGGCTGGATAAAGACCCAGAAAGGCATGATGTGCAGGACTCTTGTAGCACAGTCAAATTGCAAGTGTTGGTTTACGCACTATCTTGACTTTCTTTGAGCCATAAGTCTATTTTGCGCAGTACGTTGTTCAATAATAGCCAACTAGTACATCGCATTTTACTTCTGCGGCATACTACTAGCACTGCGGGCACTTTCTTTTATTTCTAGACGTAGCCTTACCGCAGCAATGATGTGCAGTAACCTTGCTGCAAAGTTCATTTGCAAGTGTTGGCATGCGCACTATCTTAAATATCTTTGCGCCCTTCGCGTTTCTCGTGCAGTACGTTGCACCCTATTAAATAACTAGTTCATCGCATATTCTGCAGCATAATTACCACTGCGGGCTCTTTCTTGTATGGCGAGACGAAGCCTCAAGCAGCCATGATGGGTAGGAACATTGCCGCAAAATCCATTTGCAAGTCTTGGCATACGCCATATCTTGAGTATCTTTGCACCCTTTGTATTTTTCGTGCAGTACATTGGGCACTATTAACCAACCAGTCCATCGCAAATTACTTTTGCAGTATAATGACTTCTAGCACTGCGGGCTCTTTCTTGTATGGCTAAACGAAGCCTCAGGCAGCCATGATGTGCAGGAACCTTGCCGGAAATTCTATTTGGAAGTGTTCGTTAACACTCTATCTGAACTTTCTTTGCGCCATTCGTGTAGTTCGTGCAGTACGTCCTGCATTATTAACCAACTAGTCCGTCGCATATTACTTCTGGAGCATACTCCTAGCACTGCGGGCTCTTTCCTGTACGGCAAGAAAAAGCCTCAAGTAGCCATGATGTGAAGGAACCTGGCCGCATATTCCATTTGCAAGTGTTCGCATAGGCACTATCTTAACATTCTTTGAGGCTTAAGCGTGTTTTGCCCAGTACGTTGTTCAATATTAACCAACTACTCCGCCGCGTATTACTTCTGAGGCATAATGCTAGCACTGCGGACTCTTTCCTGTATGGCTGGACGAAGCCCCAAGGAGGCATGATGTGCAGGCCTCTTGTAGCACAGTCAAATTGCATGTGTTGTCTTACGCGCTATCTTGACTTTCTGTGAGCCATGAGTCTATTTTGCGCAGTACGTTGTTCAGTAATAGCCAACTAGCACATCGCATATTACTTCTGCGGCATACTACTAGCACTGTGCGCACTTTCTTTTATATCTAGACTTAGCCTCACGCAGCAATGATGTGCAGAAACCTTGCCCCAAAGTCCACTTGCATGTGTTGGCATACGCACTATCTTAAATATCTTTGCGGCCTTCGTGTTTTTCGTACAGTACGTTGAGCTCTATTAACCAACTAGTCCATCGCAATGTTTGAGTACGGGCTAGTTGGTATTCCATGGTTCAATCGTCACTTCCAGCGCATACATAGACGGAGGAAAAAAAAGAACGACGTAGAGAAGCGCTTGTCTACGTCGTTCTTTTTTGTCCTCCGTCTAGGTATGCGCTGTAAGTGACGATTCAAACATAGTCCATCGCATATTCTCCAGCCTAATGCTACCACGGCGGGCTCTTTGTTGTATGGTTCGACGAAGCCTCAAGCAGCCATGATGTGTAGGAACTTTGCCGCAAAGTTCATTTGCAAGTGTTGGCATACGCCATATCTTGATTAACTTAGCGCCCTTCGTATTTTTCGTGCAGTACGTTCTGTACTATTAACCAACTACACCGCCGCGCATTTCTTCTGAGACATAATGCTAGTTCTGCGGACTCTTTCTTGTATGGGTAAACGAAGCCTCATGCAGCAATGATGTGCATCAACCTGGCGGCACAGTGCACTTGCAAGTTTTGGTTTAGGTTCCTTTGAGCCATAAGTGTAATTTGCGCAGTACTTTGTTCAATATTAGCCAATTATTCCATCGCATATTACCTCTGCAGCATACTACAAGCACTGCGGGCTCTTTCTTCTATGCCTAGGCGTAGCCTCACGCAGCCATGATGTGCCGGAATCTTGCTGGCCACTTCATTTGCAAGTGTTGGTTTAGGCTCTATCTGAAGTTTCTTTTGGCGCTTCTTGTATTTCGTGCAGTACGTTCTGCCCTATGAACCAACTATTCCATGTCATATTACTTCTGCAGCATACTACTAGCACTTCGTGCTCTATTCTATGGCTAGACGTAGCCTCACGCAGCCATGATGTGCCGGAACCTCGCTGTGAAGTCCATTTGGAAGTATTGGTTTACGCTCTATCTAAAGTTTCTTTTTGGGCTTCGTGTATTTCGTGCAGTACGTTCTGCACACTGAACCAACTAGTCCGTCGCATCTTACTTCTGCAGCCTACTGCTAGCACTGCGGGCTCTTTCCTGTACGGCTAGACAAAGTCTCAAACAGCCATAATGTGCAGGAACCTTGCCGCATACTCCATTTGCAAGTGTTCGCTTACACTCTATCTGAACTTTCTTTGCGCCATTCGTGTATTTCGTGCTGTATGTTCGGCACCATTAACCAACTAATCCGTCGCATATTACTACTGCGGCATAATGCTAGGACTGCGGGCTCTCTTCTGTATGGCTGGACGAAGCCCCAAAAATTCATTATGTGCAGGACTCTTTTAGCGCAGTCAAATTGCAAGTGTATGTTTACGCACTATCTTAACATTCTTTGAGCCATAAGTGTATTTTGCGCAGTACTTTGTTCAATAATACCCAACTAGTACATCGCATATTACTTCTGCGGCATACTACTAGCATTCCGGGCTCTTTTTTTATGGCTAGACTTAGCCTCACGCAGCAATGATGTGCAGTTACCCTGCCGCAAAGTCCATTTGGAAGTTTTGGCATACGCACTACGTTAGCTTTCTTTGAGCCATAGCTGTATTTTGCGCAGTACGCTGTTCAATATAAACCGACTAGTCCATCTCATATTAGTTCGGCGCCATAGTACTAGCACTGCTGGACGGGAGTGTGGCGCACTGCTGCGCCACACTCCTGTCCTCTTCACCGTAATTGCTTATTGCCCCCACGACCTCATTCTCGGCTTCGATTTTCCCTCCGCACATTCTGCTCTTATTTACTGCTCTTCCAGTACCCTTCGCCTTGAGTTGCCGATGCTCCGGGAACCTTCTGAGGCACCCCACTGCCGCTTACGTCCCACCGGCTTTCTTCGCATGCAGCCAAAGTCAATAGCCTATATTGAACTGTTGTCTTTCCCACCAGTTCCTGTTGGCGAGTACCTCGTTAATCCTCTGCCCGACATTACAATAAGGTATGACGTTACAATGCCTCTCAGTATACTTATTATTACTGGGAACCGGCACTCGCATGCCTGTCTGTAACTTTGGATTGGCAAAGCAAATTCTACCGCAAGGAATTTGCCTTGCCACCGTTGATTGTCTCGGTGACCAATACGTGGCGGCGCTATAGACCGATGGTTCTCGCGAGCTTAGCATGCCCCTCGCGCCAGCCTCAGGTGCCGATCCTAATATAAAGAAAATGGTTGCGACGGACCTGCCCTCTGCGCAGGCTGAAGAGCTTTACCAAGTATTATCGTCCTACCGATATATTTTCGACATGGACAATCGCCCTTAAGGCCACACGCTCGCGGTCAAGAATCGTATTCTTACTGGCGATGCTACGGCTATTCACAGACGACCTTATCGAATTTCTGCGTCAGAACGTTAAGTAATTCAAAACGAAGTCAACAAAATGCTAGATAAAAGCATAATTGAGCCTTCGTCGAGTCCCTGGGCGTCACCTGTGGTGTTGATTAAGATGAAGGACGGAACGCGGCGCTTCTGTGTAGACTACCGTCACCCGAACAACATTACTAAGAAGGACGTCTACCCGCTCCTACGTATAGACGACGCCCTTGACTGCCTCCACGGTTCCAGCTAATTCTCGTCTATTGATCTTCGTTCAGGATACTAGCAGATAGCTGTTGATGATATGGACGAAGAAAAAATCGCGTTCATCATACCTGATGGCCTATCCCAATTTAAGGTAATGCCGTTTGGATTATGCAACAACCTGCCCCCTGTGAGCGTATGATGGACTCCTTGCTCCAAGGATTCGAATGGTCCACATGCCTCTGCTACCTCGACGACATCATAGCCTTCTCGCTAACGTTCGACACTCACCTTGAACGTCTCACAACTATACTTGATATATTTCGAAAGGCGAAGCTGCAACTTAACTCGTCCGAATGTCGTTTTGGCCACCGGCACATTACTCTTCTGGGACATGTCGTTTACGTTTCCGGAGTACAGCCTGATCCCCACAAAACTTGCGCTGTCAGAGTGTTTCCGGTTCCGAAGACAGCCGCAGACGTTCGAAGTTTTGTAGGGCTATGCTCGTACTTTCATCGCTTTGTTCCAGATTTTGCGACAATTGCTAGACCCCTAACTAATATTTTGAAGAAAGGCGTACAATTGTCGTGGGGCACTGGAGAGGCCGCCGCCTTCTCTCGTCTCGTCACTCTGATGCCCCTACAGAATTGCGTAGAGATGCCAGCGATCATGACGTAGGTGCCGTCTTCACCCAGCATCAGCGTGGCCAGGATCGCGTTATTGCTTCTGCGAGCCGCCTCCTAGCACCATCGGAGCACAACTATTCCATTACGGAACGAGAATGCCTTGCTGTTGTCTGGGTGGTTGCGTAGCTCCGTCCTTACCTTAACGGTCGCCCTTTTTCCGTAGTCACTGACCACCATGCTTTGTGCTGGCTCTCATCGCTAAAAGATCCTACAGGCCGGCTTGCTTGATGGGCTTTGACGCAACAAGAATTTTCATATACCGTGGTCTACAAGACTATATATACGGGATCGATGTTGCGATCCCGTATATACATGGTGTGTCCCATCGCATCAAGAAATCCGCAGGCCGGTGTGGTATAAAGCTCGTGTTCACTGCGCCTAACAAGTTGGGAAGGATGTGCAAAAAAATAAACAAAAGCCGGGGAACACCTGGACCGTGCAATACGCAACATGTCGCCAAGCCTGTAGATTGCAGTACCAATGTAGTGTATTCCATTCCCACTCCTTGCGGCTCCACTTACATAGGGCAAACAGGACGCTGTATCAATGAACGTTTGCGTGAGCATGCGCACTTTGTCAGGATTAAGACTGGCAGTAATCTGGGTGTTCCTTGTGCCAAGTGTGGCTGTTCTCCACTCCTTGACCACACACGGGTGTTGAAAAGGTACATCAGTCAGATGGCCAGAAAAATCTTTGAGGCATTTTCAATGTGTCAGTTAGGAGCCACCTGCGTTAGTGCCCCTTCCATAGCACCTTGTGATAAAGAACTTAAGTTACATCGAAGTTAAGCAGTTTGGCCTGTCTCCTCCATGTTATGGTTTGCTTTATATTGTTTATTGTTATTCGAGCATGCGCGGGAGTAGTTGACCGACGATACCTTCCCTTCCCCTCTCCTTGTTCTTTCACTCTCTTTATGCCTGTTGCAAATTGTATATATTTGCGCAGGCTCCAATAAAGGTTTTGTTGGCAGTCAGCACTCGTCCTGTGTTCTCTCTTGTCCGTGTTTCTTGGCGCTGTTTTAAATATGAATGATCCGTACCAACTAGCTCGCACCCAAACCCTTCTGAGCATACTACTAGCACTGCGGTCTCATTATTCTATGGCTAGACGTAGCCTCACGCAACCATGATATGCCAAACCTTGCTGCCCAGTTTATTTGCAAGTGCTGGTTTACGCTCTATCTGAAGTTTCTTTTTGCGCCATCCGTGTATTTCGCGCAGTACGTTCTGCCCTATGAACCAACAAGTCCGTCGCACAGTACTTATGCGGCATACTGCTAGCACTGCGGGCTCTTTCCTGTATGGCTAGACGAAGCCTCAAGCAGCCATATTGTGCAAGAACATTCCAGTATACTCTATTTAGAAGTGTTCGAATACGCACTATCTTAACTTTCTTTGAGACATAACTGTATTTTGCGCAGTACGTTGTTCAATATTAACCGACTAGTCCATCTCATATTACTTCTGCAGCATACTACTAGCAGTGCGGGCTCTTTATTCTATGTCTAGGCGTAGCCTTACGCAGCCATGATGTACGGGAACCTTGTTGCACAGGCCATTTGCAAGCGTTGGTTTACGCTCTAAGGTTTTTTCGCGCTTCGTGTATTTCGTGCAGTAGGTTCGGCACAATGAACAAACTAGTCAGTCGCATATTACTTATGCAGAATACTGCTAGCACAGCGGGGTCTTTCCTGTATGGCTAGACAAAGTCTCAATCAGCCGTGATGTGAAGTAACCTCGCCGCATAGTCCAGTTGCAAGTGTTGGCATACGCACTATCTTAACATTCTTTGAGGCTTAAGCGTATTTTGTCCAGTACGTTTTTCAATATTAACCAACTACTCCGCCGCGTAATACTTCTGCGGCATAATGCTAGCACTGCGGACTCTTTCCTGTATCGCTAGACGAAGCCTCAAGCAGCCATGATGTGCATCAACCTTGCAGCACAGTCAAATTGCAAGCGTTGGTATACGCACTATCTTAACTTCCTTTGCGCCATAGGTGTATTTTGCGAAGTACGTTGTTCAATATTAACCAACTAGTTCATAGCATATTACTTCTGCAGCAGATTATTAGCACTGCTGGCTCTTTCTTCTATGACTATAGACGTAGCCTAACGCAGCCTTGATGCGCAAGGAACCCGCAAATTCCATTTGCAAGTGTTGGCATACGCAATATGTTGACTATCATTGCACGTTTCGTCTTTTTCGTGCAGTGCATTGGGAACTATTCACCAACTAGGTCATCGCATATTACTTCTGCAGCATGAATAGTTCTAGCACTGGGGGGTCTTTCTTGTATGCCAAAATGAAGCCTAAAACTGCTATGAGGTGCGGGAACCCTGCCCCGCATTCCATTTGGAAGTGTTCGTTGACGCTCTGTTGGAACTCTCTTTGCTCCATTCGTGTATTTCGTGCCGTACGTTCCGCACTATTAACCAACTAGTCCGTCGCATATTGCTACTGCGGCATAATGCTAGGACTGCGGGCTCTTTTCTGTATGGCTGGACGAAGACCCAAGCAGCCATGATATGCAGGACTCCTGTCGCACAGTCAAATTGCAAGTGTTGGTTTAGGCACTGTCTTAACTTTCCTTGAGACATATGTGTATTTTGCGCGGTACATTATTCAAAATTAACCAACTAGTCCATCGCATATTACATCTGCGGCATACTACTAGCCCTGCGGGCTCTTTCTTCTTTGGCTAGACGTAGCCTAACGCAGCCATGATGTGCAGGAACCTTGGCGCAAAGTCAATTCGCAAGTGTTGGCATAGGCACTATCTTAATATTCTCTGGGGCTAAAGCATATTTTGTTCAGTACGTTGTTCAATATTATTACGGTATCATCCAGCGATAAAGTAGGTCGTTGCGCTTGGCGCGAGCGAGTGTCGGCCTTGCTGCCTGTCTCCAGTGTAAATAGCCTGTAAATAGCCTCTTGTTTGCTCCATTCGTGTATTTCGTGCAGTACGTTGTTTACTATTAACCAACTAGTCCGCCGCATATTACTTTTGTGGCGTAACGCATGCACTGCGGGACCTTTCCTGTATGGCTAGACGAAGCCTCATGCAACCACGATGTTCAGGAACCTTCCCGAATATTCCACTTGGAAGGGTTCGCATACGCACTATCTTAACTTCCTTTCAGCCATAAGTGTACTTTGCATAGTACGCTGTTCAATATTAACGAAATAGTCCATCGCATATTACTTCTGCATCATATTGCTAGCCCTGCGGCCTCTTTCTTCTATGACTAGACGTAGCCTAACGCAGCCATGATGTGCAGAAACCTTGCCGCAAAGTCCATTTGCAAGTGTTGGCATACGCACTATCTTAACTATCTTTGCGCCCTTCGTGTTTTTCGTGCATTACGTTGCGCACTATTAACCAACTAGTTCATCGCATATTCTGCAGCATAATGCTGCCACTTCGGACTCTTTCTTGTAGTGCTAGACGAAGCCTCAAACAGCCATAATGTGCAGGAACCTTGCCGCATACTCCATTTGCAAGTGTTCGCTTACACTCTATCTGAACTTTCTTTGCGCCATTCGTGTATTTCGTGCTGTATGTTCGGCACCATTAACCAACTAATCCGTCGCATATTACTACTGCGGCATAATGCTAGGACTGCGGGCTCTCTTCTGTATGGCTGGACGAAGCCCCAAAAATTCATTATGTGCAGGACTCTTTTAGCGCAGTCAAATTGCAAGTGTATGTTTACGCACTATCTTAACATTCTTTGAGCCATAAGTGTATTTTGCGCAGTACTTTGTTCAATAATACCCAACTAGTACATCGCATATTACTTCTGCGGCATACTACTAGCATTCCGGGCTCTTTTTTTATGGCTAGACTTAGCCTCACGCAGCAATGATGTGCAGTTACCCTGCCGCAAAGTCCATTTGGAAGTTTTGGCATACGCACTACGTTAGCTTTCTTTGAGCCATAGCTGTATTTTGCGCAGTACGCTGTTCAATATAAACCGACTAGTCCATCTCATATTAGTTCGGCGCCATAGTACTAGCACTGCTGGACGGGAGTGTGGCGCACTGCTGCGCCACACTCCTGTCCTCTTCACCGTAATTGCTTATTGCCCCCACGACCTCATTCTCGGCTTCGATTTTCCCTCCGCACATTCTGCTCTTATTTACTGCTCTTCCAGTACCCTTCGCCTTGAGTTGCCGATGCTCCGGGAACCTTCTGAGGCACCCCACTGCCGCTTACGTCCCACCGGCTTTCTTCGCATGCAGCCAAAGTCAATAGCCTATATTGAACTGTTGTCTTTCCCACCAGTTCCTGTTGGCGAGTACCTCGTTAATCCTCTGCCCGACATTACAATAAGGTATGACGTTACAATGCCTCTCAGTATACTTATTATTACTGGGAACCGGCACTCGCATGCCTGTCTGTAACTTTGGATTGGCAAAGCAAATTCTACCGCAAGGAATTTGCCTTGCCACCGTTGATTGTCTCGGTGACCAATACGTGGCGGCGCTATAGACCGATGGTTCTCGCGAGCTTAGCATGCCCCTCGCGCCAGCCTCAGGTGCCGATCCTAATATAAAGAAAATGGTTGCGACGGACCTGCCCTCTGCGCAGGCTGAAGAGCTTTACCAAGTATTATCGTCCTACCGATATATTTTCGACATGGACAATCGCCCTTAAGGCCACACGCTCGCGGTCAAGAATCGTATTCTTACTGGCGATGCTACGGCTATTCACAGACGACCTTATCGAATTTCTGCGTCAGAACGTTAAGTAATTCAAAACGAAGTCAACAAAATGCTAGATAAAAGCATAATTGAGCCTTCGTCGAGTCCCTGGGCGTCACCTGTGGTGTTGATTAAGATGAAGGACGGAACGCGGCGCTTCTGTGTAGACTACCGTCACCCGAACAACATTACTAAGAAGGACGTCTACCCGCTCCTACGTATAGACGACGCCCTTGACTGCCTCCACGGTTCCAGCTAATTCTCGTCTATTGATCTTCGTTCAGGATACTAGCAGATAGCTGTTGATGATATGGACGAAGAAAAAATCGCGTTCATCATACCTGATGGCCTATCCCAATTTAAGGTAATGCCGTTTGGATTATGCAACAACCTGCCCCCTGTGAGCGTATGATGGACTCCTTGCTCCAAGGATTCGAATGGTCCACATGCCTCTGCTACCTCGACGACATCATAGCCTTCTCGCTAACGTTCGACACTCACCTTGAACGTCTCACAACTATACTTGATATATTTCGAAAGGCGAAGCTGCAACTTAACTCGTCCGAATGTCGTTTTGGCCACCGGCACATTACTCTTCTGGGACATGTCGTTTACGTTTCCGGAGTACAGCCTGATCCCCACAAAACTTGCGCTGTCAGAGTGTTTCCGGTTCCGAAGACAGCCGCAGACGTTCGAAGTTTTGTAGGGCTATGCTCGTACTTTCATCGCTTTGTTCCAGATTTTGCGACAATTGCTAGACCCCTAACTAATATTTTGAAGAAAGGCGTACAATTGTCGTGGGGCACTGGAGAGGCCGCCGCCTTCTCTCGTCTCGTCACTCTGATGCCCCTACAGAATTGCGTAGAGATGCCAGCGATCATGACGTAGGTGCCGTCTTCACCCAGCATCAGCGTGGCCAGGATCGCGTTATTGCTTCTGCGAGCCGCCTCCTAGCACCATCGGAGCACAACTATTCCATTACGGAACGAGAATGCCTTGCTGTTGTCTGGGTGGTTGCGTAGCTCCGTCCTTACCTTAACGGTCGCCCTTTTTCCGTAGTCACTGACCACCATGCTTTGTGCTGGCTCTCATCGCTAAAAGATCCTACAGGCCGGCTTGCTTGATGGGCTTTGACGCAACAAGAATTTTCATATACCGTGGTCTACAAGACTATATATACGGGATCGATGTTGCGATCCCGTATATACATGGTGTGTCCCATCGCATCAAGAAATCCGCAGGCCGGTGTGGTATAAAGCTCGTGTTCACTGCGCCTAACAAGTTGGGAAGGATGTGCAAAAAAATAAACAAAAGCCGGGGAACACCTGGACCGTGCAATACGCAACATGTCGCCAAGCCTGTAGATTGCAGTACCAATGTAGTGTATTCCATTCCCACTCCTTGCGGCTCCACTTACATAGGGCAAACAGGACGCTGTATCAATGAACGTTTGCGTGAGCATGCGCACTTTGTCAGGATTAAGACTGGCAGTAATCTGGGTGTTCCTTGTGCCAAGTGTGGCTGTTCTCCACTCCTTGACCACACACGGGTGTTGAAAAGGTACATCAGTCAGATGGCCAGAAAAATCTTTGAGGCATTTTCAATGTGTCAGTTAGGAGCCACCTGCGTTAGTGCCCCTTCCATAGCACCTTGTGATAAAGAACTTAAGTTACATCGAAGTTAAGCAGTTTGGCCTGTCTCCTCCATGTTATGGTTTGCTTTATATTGTTTATTGTTATTCGAGCATGCGCGGGAGTAGTTGACCGACGATACCTTCCCTTCCCCTCTCCTTGTTCTTTCACTCTCTTTATGCCTGTTGCAAATTGTATATATTTGCGCAGGCTCCAATAAAGGTTTTGTTGGCAGTCAGCACTCGTCCTGTGTTCTCTCTTGTCCGTGTTTCTTGGCGCTGTTTTAAATATGAATGATCCGTACCAACTAGCTCGCACCCAAACCCTTCTGAGCATACTACTAGCACTGCGGTCTCATTATTCTATGGCTAGACGTAGCCTCACGCAACCATGATATGCCAAACCTTGCTGCCCAGTTTATTTGCAAGTGCTGGTTTACGCTCTATCTGAAGTTTCTTTTTGCGCCATCCGTGTATTTCGCGCAGTACGTTCTGCCCTATGAACCAACAAGTCCGTCGCACAGTACTTATGCGGCATACTGCTAGCACTGCGGGCTCTTTCCTGTATGGCTAGACGAAGCCTCAAGCAGCCATATTGTGCAAGAACATTCCAGTATACTCTATTTAGAAGTGTTCGAATACGCACTATCTTAACTTTCTTTGAGACATAACTGTATTTTGCGCAGTACGTTGTTCAATATTAACCGACTAGTCCATCTCATATTACTTCTGCAGCATACTACTAGCAGTGCGGGCTCTTTATTCTATGTCTAGGCGTAGCCTTACGCAGCCATGATGTACGGGAACCTTGTTGCACAGGCCATTTGCAAGCGTTGGTTTACGCTCTAAGGTTTTTTCGCGCTTCGTGTATTTCGTGCAGTAGGTTCGGCACAATGAACAAACTAGTCAGTCGCATATTACTTATGCAGAATACTGCTAGCACAGCGGGGTCTTTCCTGTATGGCTAGACAAAGTCTCAATCAGCCGTGATGTGAAGTAACCTCGCCGCATAGTCCAGTTGCAAGTGTTGGCATACGCACTATCTTAACATTCTTTGAGGCTTAAGCGTATTTTGTCCAGTACGTTTTTCAATATTAACCAACTACTCCGCCGCGTAATACTTCTGCGGCATAATGCTAGCACTGCGGACTCTTTCCTGTATCGCTAGACGAAGCCTCAAGCAGCCATGATGTGCATCAACCTTGCAGCACAGTCAAATTGCAAGCGTTGGTATACGCACTATCTTAACTTCCTTTGCGCCATAGGTGTATTTTGCGAAGTACGTTGTTCAATATTAACCAACTAGTTCATAGCATATTACTTCTGCAGCAGATTATTAGCACTGCTGGCTCTTTCTTCTATGACTATAGACGTAGCCTAACGCAGCCTTGATGCGCAAGGAACCCGCAAATTCCATTTGCAAGTGTTGGCATACGCAATATGTTGACTATCATTGCACGTTTCGTCTTTTTCGTGCAGTGCATTGGGAACTATTCACCAACTAGGTCATCGCATATTACTTCTGCAGCATGAATAGTTCTAGCACTGGGGGGTCTTTCTTGTATGCCAAAATGAAGCCTAAAACTGCTATGAGGTGCGGGAACCCTGCCCCGCATTCCATTTGGAAGTGTTCGTTGACGCTCTGTTGGAACTCTCTTTGCTCCATTCGTGTATTTCGTGCCGTACGTTCCGCACTATTAACCAACTAGTCCGTCGCATATTGCTACTGCGGCATAATGCTAGGACTGCGGGCTCTTTTCTGTATGGCTGGACGAAGACCCAAGCAGCCATGATATGCAGGACTCCTGTCGCACAGTCAAATTGCAAGTGTTGGTTTAGGCACTGTCTTAACTTTCCTTGAGACATATGTGTATTTTGCGCGGTACATTATTCAAAATTAACCAACTAGTCCATCGCATATTACATCTGCGGCATACTACTAGCCCTGCGGGCTCTTTCTTCTTTGGCTAGACGTAGCCTAACGCAGCCATGATGTGCAGGAACCTTGGCGCAAAGTCAATTCGCAAGTGTTGGCATAGGCACTATCTTAATATTCTCTGGGGCTAAAGCATATTTTGTTCAGTACGTTGTTCAATATTATTACGGTATCATCCAGCGATAAAGTAGGTCGTTGCGCTTGGCGCGAGCGAGTGTCGGCCTTGCTGCCTGTCTCCAGTGTAAATAGCCTGTAAATAGCCTCTTGTTTGCTCCATTCGTGTATTTCGTGCAGTACGTTGTTTACTATTAACCAACTAGTCCGCCGCATATTACTTTTGTGGCGTAACGCATGCACTGCGGGACCTTTCCTGTATGGCTAGACGAAGCCTCATGCAACCACGATGTTCAGGAACCTTCCCGAATATTCCACTTGGAAGGGTTCGCATACGCACTATCTTAACTTCCTTTCAGCCATAAGTGTACTTTGCATAGTACGCTGTTCAATATTAACGAAATAGTCCATCGCATATTACTTCTGCATCATATTGCTAGCCCTGCGGCCTCTTTCTTCTATGACTAGACGTAGCCTAACGCAGCCATGATGTGCAGAAACCTTGCCGCAAAGTCCATTTGCAAGTGTTGGCATACGCACTATCTTAACTATCTTTGCGCCCTTCGTGTTTTTCGTGCATTACGTTGCGCACTATTAACCAACTAGTTCATCGCATATTCTGCAGCATAATGCTGCCACTTCGGACTCTTTCTTGTAGTGCTAGACGAAGCCTCAAACAGCCATAATGTGCAGGAACCTTGCCGCATACTCCATTTGCAAGTGTTCGCTTACACTCTATCTGAACTTTCTTTGCGCCATTCGTGTATTTCGTGCTGTATGTTCGGCACCATTAACCAACTAATCCGTCGCATATTACTACTGCGGCATAATGCTAGGACTGCGGGCTCTCTTCTGTATGGCTGGACGAAGCCCCAAAAATTCATTATGTGCAGGACTCTTTTAGCGCAGTCAAATTGCAAGTGTATGTTTACGCACTATCTTAACATTCTTTGAGCCATAAGTGTATTTTGCGCAGTACTTTGTTCAATAATACCCAACTAGTACATCGCATATTACTTCTGCGGCATACTACTAGCATTCCGGGCTCTTTTTTTATGGCTAGACTTAGCCTCAC
The DNA here is from genome assembly GCF_050947875.1 of Dermacentor variabilis. NCBI lineage: Eukaryota > Metazoa > Arthropoda > Arachnida > Ixodida > Ixodidae > Dermacentor > Dermacentor variabilis. The sequence continues at coordinate 13,925,513 of NC_134576.1, read as the reverse complement.
GCAGCAATGATGTGCAGTTACCCTGCCGCAAAGTCCATTTGGAAGTTTTGGCATACGCACTACGTTAGCTTTCTTTGAGCCATAGCTGTATTTTGCGCAGTACGCTGTTCAATATAAACCGACTAGTCCATCTCATATTAGTTCGGCGCCATAGTACTAGCACTGCTGGACGGGAGTGTGGCGCACTGCTGCGCCACACTCCTGTCCTCTTCACCGTAATTGCTTATTGCCCCCACGACCTCATTCTCGGCTTCGATTTTCCCTCCGCACATTCTGCTCTTATTTACTGCTCTTCCAGTACCCTTCGCCTTGAGTTGCCGATGCTCCGGGAACCTTCTGAGGCACCCCACTGCCGCTTACGTCCCACCGGCTTTCTTCGCATGCAGCCAAAGTCAATAGCCTATATTGAACTGTTGTCTTTCCCACCAGTTCCTGTTGGCGAGTACCTCGTTAATCCTCTGCCCGACATTACAATAAGGTATGACGTTACAATGCCTCTCAGTATACTTATTATTACTGGGAACCGGCACTCGCATGCCTGTCTGTAACTTTGGATTGGCAAAGCAAATTCTACCGCAAGGAATTTGCCTTGCCACCGTTGATTGTCTCGGTGACCAATACGTGGCGGCGCTATAGACCGATGGTTCTCGCGAGCTTAGCATGCCCCTCGCGCCAGCCTCAGGTGCCGATCCTAATATAAAGAAAATGGTTGCGACGGACCTGCCCTCTGCGCAGGCTGAAGAGCTTTACCAAGTATTATCGTCCTACCGATATATTTTCGACATGGACAATCGCCCTTAAGGCCACACGCTCGCGGTCAAGAATCGTATTCTTACTGGCGATGCTACGGCTATTCACAGACGACCTTATCGAATTTCTGCGTCAGAACGTTAAGTAATTCAAAACGAAGTCAACAAAATGCTAGATAAAAGCATAATTGAGCCTTCGTCGAGTCCCTGGGCGTCACCTGTGGTGTTGATTAAGATGAAGGACGGAACGCGGCGCTTCTGTGTAGACTACCGTCACCCGAACAACATTACTAAGAAGGACGTCTACCCGCTCCTACGTATAGACGACGCCCTTGACTGCCTCCACGGTTCCAGCTAATTCTCGTCTATTGATCTTCGTTCAGGATACTAGCAGATAGCTGTTGATGATATGGACGAAGAAAAAATCGCGTTCATCATACCTGATGGCCTATCCCAATTTAAGGTAATGCCGTTTGGATTATGCAACAACCTGCCCCCTGTGAGCGTATGATGGACTCCTTGCTCCAAGGATTCGAATGGTCCACATGCCTCTGCTACCTCGACGACATCATAGCCTTCTCGCTAACGTTCGACACTCACCTTGAACGTCTCACAACTATACTTGATATATTTCGAAAGGCGAAGCTGCAACTTAACTCGTCCGAATGTCGTTTTGGCCACCGGCACATTACTCTTCTGGGACATGTCGTTTACGTTTCCGGAGTACAGCCTGATCCCCACAAAACTTGCGCTGTCAGAGTGTTTCCGGTTCCGAAGACAGCCGCAGACGTTCGAAGTTTTGTAGGGCTATGCTCGTACTTTCATCGCTTTGTTCCAGATTTTGCGACAATTGCTAGACCCCTAACTAATATTTTGAAGAAAGGCGTACAATTGTCGTGGGGCACTGGAGAGGCCGCCGCCTTCTCTCGTCTCGTCACTCTGATGCCCCTACAGAATTGCGTAGAGATGCCAGCGATCATGACGTAGGTGCCGTCTTCACCCAGCATCAGCGTGGCCAGGATCGCGTTATTGCTTCTGCGAGCCGCCTCCTAGCACCATCGGAGCACAACTATTCCATTACGGAACGAGAATGCCTTGCTGTTGTCTGGGTGGTTGCGTAGCTCCGTCCTTACCTTAACGGTCGCCCTTTTTCCGTAGTCACTGACCACCATGCTTTGTGCTGGCTCTCATCGCTAAAAGATCCTACAGGCCGGCTTGCTTGATGGGCTTTGACGCAACAAGAATTTTCATATACCGTGGTCTACAAGACTATATATACGGGATCGATGTTGCGATCCCGTATATACATGGTGTGTCCCATCGCATCAAGAAATCCGCAGGCCGGTGTGGTATAAAGCTCGTGTTCACTGCGCCTAACAAGTTGGGAAGGATGTGCAAAAAAATAAACAAAAGCCGGGGAACACCTGGACCGTGCAATACGCAACATGTCGCCAAGCCTGTAGATTGCAGTACCAATGTAGTGTATTCCATTCCCACTCCTTGCGGCTCCACTTACATAGGGCAAACAGGACGCTGTATCAATGAACGTTTGCGTGAGCATGCGCACTTTGTCAGGATTAAGACTGGCAGTAATCTGGGTGTTCCTTGTGCCAAGTGTGGCTGTTCTCCACTCCTTGACCACACACGGGTGTTGAAAAGGTACATCAGTCAGATGGCCAGAAAAATCTTTGAGGCATTTTCAATGTGTCAGTTAGGAGCCACCTGCGTTAGTGCCCCTTCCATAGCACCTTGTGATAAAGAACTTAAGTTACATCGAAGTTAAGCAGTTTGGCCTGTCTCCTCCATGTTATGGTTTGCTTTATATTGTTTATTGTTATTCGAGCATGCGCGGGAGTAGTTGACCGACGATACCTTCCCTTCCCCTCTCCTTGTTCTTTCACTCTCTTTATGCCTGTTGCAAATTGTATATATTTGCGCAGGCTCCAATAAAGGTTTTGTTGGCAGTCAGCACTCGTCCTGTGTTCTCTCTTGTCCGTGTTTCTTGGCGCTGTTTTAAATATGAATGATCCGTACCAACTAGCTCGCACCCAAACCCTTCTGAGCATACTACTAGCACTGCGGTCTCATTATTCTATGGCTAGACGTAGCCTCACGCAACCATGATATGCCAAACCTTGCTGCCCAGTTTATTTGCAAGTGCTGGTTTACGCTCTATCTGAAGTTTCTTTTTGCGCCATCCGTGTATTTCGCGCAGTACGTTCTGCCCTATGAACCAACAAGTCCGTCGCACAGTACTTATGCGGCATACTGCTAGCACTGCGGGCTCTTTCCTGTATGGCTAGACGAAGCCTCAAGCAGCCATATTGTGCAAGAACATTCCAGTATACTCTATTTAGAAGTGTTCGAATACGCACTATCTTAACTTTCTTTGAGACATAACTGTATTTTGCGCAGTACGTTGTTCAATATTAACCGACTAGTCCATCTCATATTACTTCTGCAGCATACTACTAGCAGTGCGGGCTCTTTATTCTATGTCTAGGCGTAGCCTTACGCAGCCATGATGTACGGGAACCTTGTTGCACAGGCCATTTGCAAGCGTTGGTTTACGCTCTAAGGTTTTTTCGCGCTTCGTGTATTTCGTGCAGTAGGTTCGGCACAATGAACAAACTAGTCAGTCGCATATTACTTATGCAGAATACTGCTAGCACAGCGGGGTCTTTCCTGTATGGCTAGACAAAGTCTCAATCAGCCGTGATGTGAAGTAACCTCGCCGCATAGTCCAGTTGCAAGTGTTGGCATACGCACTATCTTAACATTCTTTGAGGCTTAAGCGTATTTTGTCCAGTACGTTTTTCAATATTAACCAACTACTCCGCCGCGTAATACTTCTGCGGCATAATGCTAGCACTGCGGACTCTTTCCTGTATCGCTAGACGAAGCCTCAAGCAGCCATGATGTGCATCAACCTTGCAGCACAGTCAAATTGCAAGCGTTGGTATACGCACTATCTTAACTTCCTTTGCGCCATAGGTGTATTTTGCGAAGTACGTTGTTCAATATTAACCAACTAGTTCATAGCATATTACTTCTGCAGCAGATTATTAGCACTGCTGGCTCTTTCTTCTATGACTATAGACGTAGCCTAACGCAGCCTTGATGCGCAAGGAACCCGCAAATTCCATTTGCAAGTGTTGGCATACGCAATATGTTGACTATCATTGCACGTTTCGTCTTTTTCGTGCAGTGCATTGGGAACTATTCACCAACTAGGTCATCGCATATTACTTCTGCAGCATGAATAGTTCTAGCACTGGGGGGTCTTTCTTGTATGCCAAAATGAAGCCTAAAACTGCTATGAGGTGCGGGAACCCTGCCCCGCATTCCATTTGGAAGTGTTCGTTGACGCTCTGTTGGAACTCTCTTTGCTCCATTCGTGTATTTCGTGCCGTACGTTCCGCACTATTAACCAACTAGTCCGTCGCATATTGCTACTGCGGCATAATGCTAGGACTGCGGGCTCTTTTCTGTATGGCTGGACGAAGACCCAAGCAGCCATGATATGCAGGACTCCTGTCGCACAGTCAAATTGCAAGTGTTGGTTTAGGCACTGTCTTAACTTTCCTTGAGACATATGTGTATTTTGCGCGGTACATTATTCAAAATTAACCAACTAGTCCATCGCATATTACATCTGCGGCATACTACTAGCCCTGCGGGCTCTTTCTTCTTTGGCTAGACGTAGCCTAACGCAGCCATGATGTGCAGGAACCTTGGCGCAAAGTCAATTCGCAAGTGTTGGCATAGGCACTATCTTAATATTCTCTGGGGCTAAAGCATATTTTGTTCAGTACGTTGTTCAATATTATTACGGTATCATCCAGCGATAAAGTAGGTCGTTGCGCTTGGCGCGAGCGAGTGTCGGCCTTGCTGCCTGTCTCCAGTGTAAATAGCCTGTAAATAGCCTCTTGTTTGCTCCATTCGTGTATTTCGTGCAGTACGTTGTTTACTATTAACCAACTAGTCCGCCGCATATTACTTTTGTGGCGTAACGCATGCACTGCGGGACCTTTCCTGTATGGCTAGACGAAGCCTCATGCAACCACGATGTTCAGGAACCTTCCCGAATATTCCACTTGGAAGGGTTCGCATACGCACTATCTTAACTTCCTTTCAGCCATAAGTGTACTTTGCATAGTACGCTGTTCAATATTAACGAAATAGTCCATCGCATATTACTTCTGCATCATATTGCTAGCCCTGCGGCCTCTTTCTTCTATGACTAGACGTAGCCTAACGCAGCCATGATGTGCAGAAACCTTGCCGCAAAGTCCATTTGCAAGTGTTGGCATACGCACTATCTTAACTATCTTTGCGCCCTTCGTGTTTTTCGTGCATTACGTTGCGCACTATTAACCAACTAGTTCATCGCATATTCTGCAGCATAATGCTGCCACTTCGGACTCTTTCTTGTAGTGCTAGACGAAGCCTCAAACAGCCATGATGTGTAGGAACCTTGACGCAAAGTGCCTTTGCAAGTGTTGGCATACGCCATATCTTGACTCTCTTTGAATCCTTCGTCTTTTTCGTGCAGTACGTTGGCCAATATTATCCACTAGTCCATCGCATATTGTGCAGCATAATGCTACCACAGCGGGCTCTTTCTTGTATGCCTAAACGAAGCCTCAAGCAGCCATGATGTGCAGGAACGTTGCCTCACAGTTCCTTTCAAAGTGTTGGTCTGCGCACCTATCCTCATATTCTTTGCGCCGTTCGTGTATATCGTGATGTACGTTGTGGACTATGAAGCAAGTAGTCCAGGCGCATATTACTTCTGCGGCATACCGCACGGCACTCCGGCTTCTTTCTTGTATGGCAAGACGCAGCCTCAAGGAGCCAGTGATGACCCTAATATGGGTACAAAGGTTCGTGTACTCAAAAGGTTCTGATGGTTCTCTTAGGCGGAGTCTCCGAGAAACCAATTGAGGACAAAGCCGTTCGTTTCGAACGCACACAAACGTTTAATGGAACTAAAGAAGGCTAAAAAATAAATAGAAGAAAATAGCAAACATAAAAGAAACACTCAAATACACATCAAGACACACATTTGGGGCTAGTATGGAGCTAAGTAGTGCGCGAGTCCGGGCTTGCCACGACGGCAGGGATACATGACAGTTTCGAAACCAGGCGGCTTGGTGGCACGAGCAGACGGGGCCGGCGTTCTGGCCGGGCAGCTGGCGTAGAACTCGGGCCCGTAGCCCGACGGCTTTCATCGTACCCACAAGCAAAGAAGCTCACCGGCCTTGAGGAGCTGGCGGCACGCTCGGGTAGACGGGCGACGCACAGGAACAGGTTGGCAGGGGGCCCCGGTCGGGTGAAGTCCTGGTGGCTCGGGTCCGGAACCCGACGGCCCGTCTTCAACGCCCGCTCCGGTGGTTGACCTCCTCCTGCCGTCGCTTCCTGGAACTCTCCTGGCGTCTCCCCGGCGTCTCCTCTGCTTCTGTCAGTGCATCACGCTTTTTCTTCTCCCTGGCCAATTTGGCATTCTCGGATTGGCTGCCTGACGCCCCGTGGTCTTTTCTAATTTGTTCGCTTTTCTTCGTTTAGTTGCTTTTCTAGCGCCGCGCGTTCACGTGGCGCACGCTCTTCGGCGTTGCCGTTTTTCTCCTTCCAGCACGGAATTTGCCTCGGCGCGCGCACTCGTTGTCGCGTGCTCCTGACCGTCCCTATAACCGCACCATGTCGCGCACCACACATCACATAAGCACCTTTTTAACGCGACAGCATTAAGGAGCTCGTGTCGCAGAAAAGCCGGAGTCATCGGCGTCGGTGTCGGCGTCCGCGGCGTTGGCCGTGAGCGATAAATTCCGGCAAGCACTTCATGAATAAAAAACTTGCAAGGTGGGCTGGGTGGGAATCGAACCAGGGTCTCCGGAGTGTGAGACGGAGACGCTACCACTCAGCCACGAGTTCGATGCTTGAAAGCGGTACAAAAGCGCTTCTAGTGAATGCGGTGTTGCCTTAGAAACGTGCCGTAGAAAGTTATACTGCGGTGTATATCGGTAATTATGAACATGTAACTTACAGAAGTTGCAGTTACACGAGTAGCGAAGTGCGTTTCCGCTACATTTCTTCTGCGCTTTCCGCACACACAGAGCCCTCTTGTTGCAAACACAGAAGACCCCCTCCTCTGAATGTACGGCGCTGCCCCGGCAGGTGGCGCTCCACGCGTGCATTGGGGTTGTGCGGGGACCGGTGCGAGGCGCGTCGCCGCCCGGACTCCCTCTTCCCTGACGACGTTCGCCTTGCTGCCTCAGGGGTTGCAGAATCAAGCGTCCTTCCTTTCTTTAGATCACTATCTGTCTATCTTTCTGCCCGTGCCGATCACGACGTTTGGCTGGCGTGCATCGTTTCCCTCTCCGAGACACCGAGTTCTTTGGTTCGTTCGGCTTGCTCAGGCGCACGTTTCGTTGGTGCGCCGAACGCTGCGTTGGTCGACACTCACCGCGTCCGATGCGGGGCGCCTCGTAAGTGATTGCTGCGCCGTAGCCCTAGTGTCTTACACCCCTTGGCGGGTCGACGGGAACGCTGTCGCGTTCCACTCTTGAAGGCGAAGCTTAAGCGTCCTCCAATTTTTTTAACAAGTTTTTCTGAGGAAAAACGGCCGCTCAGTGCGCGACACAGTTCACAACACTACAGTCATGGTCTGTCCACGAGATTGCGCTGTAAGGTTCCATGCACAGTGCACACAGTTGCACAGTCCGCTGAGCATACGGATCAAAGACATTAACGGAAGACGCTAATTCAAAAAGACCACAACAACTCTAAAGAATAAAAACTGTAGCATCATAGGCTATCACGACACACTTTATAAACCATCAAGTTGAAGTCACCAAGTCCGAGGTCGAAAGTCCGTGAAGAGCCATAAGCGAAGCATGGGCTCCTTTAGGTGACCTTTTTCCATATCAAGCGAACTGGACCTTTATCTTCTCGGTCAGAGTGCAGTGGCCAGTTCGTGACCATATAGCTCCAGGCATTAATGTCTTTGCATGGCGTCGACAAAGTCACTGCCTGCGTTGTAAGGTAGTGAACATTGTAATGCGTGGTTTCCGGATCAGTGCCAGTGGTCGAACCACACACGAGTGCATGAAAACACAAAGGATGTTCTGGATACCTAAAGCCATAAGTTGGTGGGGTACATATGCCTGAGCCCTCCCAAGTGCACATAGGGTCATAAGCAGTTGCCTTTGTTGAATTCAAGGAACACAGTAAAGACAACTCAATACTTTTTATTGAAAACAAACCTGGTTCCTCAGGAGCCCTGATATCTTCAGGTCCATCTTGACCCTAGCGCAAACACTCCGACGTACTATATTTAGCCTGTGGGAGGTTCTCAGTTCTAACTTTAGTTTTCTCAAGCATGCTTATGCAAGGTAGCTGTGAACCTTGTACAAACCAGTCATCGCCTGCGCCGGGCCCACGCAGCACTGGTTGAGGGACGGAAGCAATCTGCTTCTTGTCTTGCAACCTAACATCAGTATCGTTGCCTACATTGGCATGATCACCAGTTGTCTCTCCTTGAGACACTTTTTGCTCACCGAGGCCTGAGGCCATGTCGGAGGGAACCCTCGGGTCGCCGCTGCACTGCTGTGCTGCATCCTCAACCGCGGATCTTGTCCCTTCTAGGCATGCATCCGCGAGTGCCTTGATGTGACAGCGCACCCTGCGAAGCTCTTCCTGCAGGCGTTCCCTCTCAGCTGCCTGTTCTGCCACTCGCCTGTTGCACTCCCTCCTAGCTTTCCCGCATATTAACAGCCATCTGTCTTGCACTCACCTGTGCGAGTCTGCCCCATGCAAACCCAATCGCTGGGCCACGGTGGCTAAGTCAATCAAACTGATTTCTGGCTGTTTCTTGCCAACATATGCACCCTCAGCCTCTGCGACTTCTAGCCTCAATTGTAAGTTCTTCTTCTCCAATGCAAGTACCTCCCTCCTAGCCTTGCGCTCCGCTGCCCGCTCTTCTCGCGCACGCGCTTCCTGTTCGGTCAACCATGCCCTCAACTCCGCACCTTCTAGCCCCATGCGTTCAGCTGAGGCTAACAGGTCTCGTGTGCTAGCAGCCATAGTTCCTAGCCTTTAGAAAAAAATCCGAACGAACGGCTTTGTACTGTCGCGGACGCCAATTTGTGATGACCCTAAAATGGGGACAAAGGTTCGTGTACTCAAAAGGTTCTGATTGTTCTGTTAGGCGGAGCCTCCGAGAACCAATTGAGGACAAAGCTGTTCGTTTCGAACACACACACAAACGTTTAATGGAACTAAAGAAGGCTAAAAAATAAACAGAAGAAAATAGCAAACATAAAAGAAACACTCAAATACACATCAAGACACACATTTGGGGCTAGTATGGAGCTAGGTAGTGCGCGAGTCCGGGCTTGCCACGACGGCAGGGATACATGACAGTCTCGAAGCTGCGACGCTGCGACAAGCTGGTGAAAGGAGTGGCGCCGGTCTCACCAAAGGTCGTGGCCTAAGTTGGTTGACCGGGCGACCGGAGCTGGCCAGCTGTGTCTCGGAGAAGTAAACCAGGCGGCTTGGTGGCACGAGCAGACGGCGGCGGCGTTCTGGCCGGGCAGCTGGGTGTAGAGCACGGGCCCGTAGCCCGACTGTTCTCGTCGTACCCACGAGCACAGAAGCTCACCGGCCTTGAGGAGCTGGCGGCACGCTCGGGTAGACGGGCGACGCACAGGAACAGGTTGGCAGGAGGCCCCGGTCGGGTGAAGTCCTGGTGGCTCGGGTCCGGAACCCGACGGCGCGTCTTCAACGCCCGCTCCGGTGGTTGACCTCCTCCTGCCGTCGCTTCATGGAACTCTCCTGGCGTCTCCCCGGCGTCTCCTCTGCTTCCGTCAGCGCACCACGCTTTTTCTTCTCTCTGGCCAATTAGGCATTCTCGGATTGGCTGCCTGACGCCCCGTGGTCTTTTCTAATTGGCTTGCTTTTCTTCTTTTAGTTGTTTTTCTCGCGCCGCGCGTTAACGTGCCGGACGCTCTTCGGCGTTGTCATTTTTCTCCTTCCAGCACGGAATTTGCTTCGGCGCGCGCACTCCTTGTCGTCTGCTCCTGACCATCCCTATCACCGCACCATGTCGCGCACCACACATCACAGAGCCATGAGGTGCAGGAACCTTGCCTCACGGTCCTTTTGCAAGTGTTGGCGTACCCACTATCTTAACTTCTTTTGCACCATGCGTGTATTTCGTGCAGTACATTGCGCACTATGAACCAAAAAGTTAATCCCACATTGCTTCTGCAGCATAATGCGAGAACTGCGGGCTTTTTTTTATGGCTAGACGAAGCCTCAAGCAGCCATGACGTGCAGGAACCTTACCGCACAGGCCATTTGCAAGTGTTGGCATACGCACTATCTTAAGTTTATTTCAGCCCTTTGTTTATTTCGTGCAGTATGTCGTGCACTATGAACCAAATACTCCATCGCATATTACTTTTGCGGCATACCGTAGGCAGTTCGGGCTCTTTCTTGTATGGCTAGACGAAGCCTAAAGCAGCCAAGATATGCAGGAACCTTGCCGCACACTCCCTTTGCAAGTGTTGGTTTACGTACTATCTTAACTTTCTTATCGCCCTTCGTGTATTTCGTGGAGTACGTTGCGCAGTATGAACCAAATAATAAATTGCATATTATTTCTGCATGATAATGATAGAACTGCGGGCTCTTTCCTTTATGGCTAGGCGAGGCCTCGAGCAGCCATGATGTTGAATCACGTTGCCGCTGAATTCATTTGCAAGTGTTGGCATACGCACTATCTCAACTTCCTTTGCCCCCTTTGTGTATTTCGTGCAGTACGTTGGTCACTACGAGCCAACTAGTCCGTCGCATATTCCGTGTATGGCCTAATGCTGGCACTACGAGCTGTTTCTTGTGTGGCCAGAAGAAGTTTCAAGCAGCCATGATGGGTAGGTTGTTTGCCGCACAATCAATTTGCAAGTGTTGGCATATGCACTATCTCAACTTCCTTTGCCCCCTTTGTGTATTTCGTGCAGTACGTTGGTCACTACGAGCCAACTAGTCCGTCGCATATTCCGTGTATGGCCTAATGCTGGCACTACGAGCTGTTTCTTGTGTGGCCAGAAGAAGTTTCAAGCAGCCATGATGGGTAGGTTGTTTGCCGCACAATCAATTTTCATGTGTTGGCATACGCACTATCTTAACTATCTTTGCGCCCTTCTTGTTTTTCGTTGCGCACTGTTAACCAACTATTCCATCGCATATTCTGCATCATAATGCTGCCACTTCGGGCTCTTTCTTGTACTGCTAGACGAAGCCTCAAGCAGCCAGGATGTGTGGTAACCTTGCCGGGAAGTCCATTTGCAAGTGTTGGCACACGCCATATCATGAGTATCTTTGCACCCTTCGTCTTTTTAGTGCAGTACATTGGGCACTATTAACCAGCTAGTCCATCGCATATTCCTTATATAGCCTAATTCTGGCACTACGAGGTGTTTCTTGTGTGGCCAGACGAAGTTTCAAGCAGCCATGATGTGCAGGTAGTTTGCCGCACAATCAATTTTCAGGTGTTGGCATACGCACTATCTTAAATTTCCTTGCAGCCTTCGTGTATTTCGTGCAGTACCTTGAACACTATGAACCAAATAGTCCGTCGCATATTACTTGCGCGGCATAAGCCTAGCACTGCGGCCTCTTTTTGATAAGCTAGACGAAGCCTCAAGCAGCCATGACGTGCACGAACCTTGCCGCAACGTCCATTTGCAAGTGTTGGTTCACTGTATATCTTGAATTTCTTTGCGCCCTTCGTGTATTTCGTGCAGTACGTTGTGCGCTAATAACTAACTATATTACTTCTTTGGCACATTGCTAGCAATGCGGGCACTTTCTTGTACCGCCAGACGAATCTTCGCTTTGTGCAGTTTTTATTGCGTTGGTAACATCAGTCAGGAATCTACGAACCAAACGCACAGTTTCAGACAATTTTGTACCAATTAGTACGCCGACATGTTCGCTTCTAGCTGACTTTACAACGCCTCAAGGATACACGCTTCGTTCAGGTGCACCTCTAGAACGTTTTGCTTGCGAAGTGCTCTCCTTTGACCATGACAGAGTATATTTCTATGTGCATTTGCCAATTACTTCCGTTGGCAGTCGCTGCGTAATAATGGCAATCGATAATCTTATAACTAATGCGGAAACTGCGGAACTGCCTAGAGCCTATGCGCGTGATGTTGCCCTGTTCTTGCTACGCCACATCATGCTTCTCCATTGAGCCCCAGAATTGATAGACGAGGTGAGGTTTCTCTCCGACGCTATGGAAACCCTCTTCAAGGCATATCTTGCACTTTAGCGAGCGAGTACTGCCTATCACTGTTTAGCACTTTAACTGCAGTGTCAGCATTATATTAGACTTGCACTTCCCATCTCAACGGAATAATCCTGTGTAACGTATGCTTATCACATCTACACGTGGTGCACGGCGGAATTTCCCCATTTGTTGTTCTGTACGGTGGACGCTAGCCCTCCTGCAAAATTGAAACGATCCTTCTATGTCGCCCTGACGCTATTGAGTTTGCTATACGCTTTCCCAATCTACTGCATACCTGGTAGAGTGTTGAAAAATCGTCCATACATTCACTTTTATAGACCAACAGCGATAAAAGTACCGGAAGTACACCGCCGCTGCTTCTACTCGCTATGCGATGACTTACCCATCTGGCTTGCCGTTGCCGCCGCCTGCCCTCGTCTTTAAGCGAAATTTACCTCAATGCACCAGGTTCGGTGCCGTATTATCGAGCAGTCACCTTTTACCAACCTGGTGGAGACCTTTGAGTGATGTCCAGACAAACGCCACCGAGGACACGAAATTGTACTTGTTCAGCGACTAAAGCAATATCGCGGCTCCTGGCTAAAGACAAGAGTACAGGATCGGTCGACACTTCGATCTCGTCTGGCTCAGAGGGCTCCTTCCACCTGGGGAGGTAGGAGTGTCTGATAAGGATTTGCGGGTCTCACCCAGGTATACGCTGACGAGGTGTGCACGCGTTACCCCGCTTTTATGACTACCCCAGATGGTGCTCTTCGTCGAGAACTGGAATGCGACCTTTGTTCGTTGCTGGTCGTCGCCCTTCCAGACCCTGGTGAAAGCTGTTTGGAGTGAAAAAGGAATACATTCTTTTCATTGAACAGCGGACGCCCAAACTGCGTCATGGGTGCCCGCCATGCGTAATTGATGGGTGACATTGGGATAGCTGGATATCTTTATTAATTACAGTTTCATGCAGAATCAGTAAATCGGACACTAAGGGGATTAGCATCTATGAGGCCGGCTGTTGCCGGCGAAGTAGCAGTAGCATCTTAGTGGTTTATGTAATACCTATTTCATTCACGCAGTGGCGCCAGGGAGAGCATTATCTTACAAAAGAAACCGTATTGCCGTTAGTGTCCGCTCGGACAACTTGGCCGTTTCCAGCTCCGAACTCGCCTGGTTCACCTGCACCTCTTTGTTGAAACAGTCGAGTTGGAATTTATCCATATTGGCGGTACGTAATCAACGACGCCACTGAAAGCAGAAGACGGGACACGAATTTCAGCTACCAGAAAGCGCTTGTCTCGTGTTTGTGCATTGTCGTTTACTGTGCGCCACTATCACGGATGACCTTCACCTCTACTCCACACCTGTCTGTGTCTAGACGACTAACAAACCATGGTAGAGTGTACAGGCGCGACTGTACCAGGACGCAGAAAGAAACAGATACACAAACACAACGCTTCACTCTGAACTATAGATTTGATTTTTGCACGCATCGATAAATATATAATTGTACGAGCCGAAACAAACGTAACAGCAAAAACGAACATTCAGTGGTGAATTTCGATGAACCGTACACGTGTGTAAGGCATGGGGGACACATGTACTGCAGTGGTCACAAAGATAAACCGAGGAATCGTATCTCCTTTTCAGATAGCGATACCGAAGGCTTGTTTACGCACTTTTTCTATAATTTTGTAATCTCAGGCCTCTGCAATCTCCCTCGTCGAAAATCGGAATTCAGAATTCAATGTTGTTTTTGCTGTTACGTTTGTTTCCACTCGTACGGAATATATTTATCGATGCGTGCGAAAATTAAATCTATAGTTGAAAGTGAAGCGCTGTGTCTGTGTATCTGTTTCTTTCTACGTCCTCGTACAGCCGCGCTTATACACTCTACCATGGATTCTAACAAACTAGCCCGCCAACGTGTTTTAACAAACCATGCCGGCTCTTGCCTACAATGGGCGACGCGAAGCCCGTTTCATTGCGTCTTGATAAAAGCGGCCTACTTCTCCTTCAGGCTTTGCGTTCGGGGCATACAGGCAAGCATGCGGCCATACTCGCACATTTCGTATCTTGCACCGCCCCCGCCTCCTCTGTCTCGGGAGGTGCATGTGCAGTGTGGAATAGCACTTGAAATTGGCAACTAGCCGAATGGTAATGCGGCATCCTAAAAGCACCCTATCAAGCACTGCTACCTAAAAGTACGACTTCACGCAAAAAGGGGAGCTCTTTCACGTTCCACCCACCGCCATACTGAAGTAGTCGAAAGTTGGGGACTGCTGCTCCGGTTTGCTGATATTATGTGCACGGGAAACGCATATCGAAAGTACACACGAAACACGAACACTTGCAATACAGAGTGCAGCACCGTAACTAAGTCAGCACCTGCAGATTTTATTCAATTCAGTGCTCTTGCGTTAAAACATTTGTCACACAGGATCTTGCAAACATACGTATCTGCCAAATATAAGTAACCTCATTTACTTCGCAATTCTATTCAAATAATTTGCTCTCAGCAATGCTCTGGTTGCCGCACATTTTATATGCCGCTGGAGATTGAAATGCAACTCACAATAGAAGAACATTTCACGGTAGTTTTTTCACAGTGTAATGCTTGCTGAATAGTTCTTTGGGAAGTCTGAGAATATATCGCAGACACAAGCTTAAGATACAGTTCATGTTTCCTTTCAAATATTTCCCAGTGAATATTTGCGCTTAACGAAAATATATCAAATTATTTCCACGATGTCGAAAAATCATAACAGGCAACATCACGAAGAAAATATTATTTCAAACAACTTCACATGCGAGTGCAAAAAACTACATAGGTACCTATGACCTTAACGCTACGATTTGACATGAAGATTTATTGTTGTTAGGAGACTGCAGGAATGCACTCTTTTGAGAATGATACCTAAATCAATAGCAGCAAGATCTTCAATGAATGTTCAATTTTTGATCTAGAAACAATAGACATGATACAATAAATAGGGATCCGATGGTTGTCACGAGCTTACCATGTGCAGATTTGTTAAACCGTATGTACAAATCCATGTCACAAAAAAGACTAAACAAACGGAATGAACATCAAAAGCTAATAAAACATGCGGCCCATTTCTGTCTTAGCGTTTAGAGTACAGTACTGAGTGAGTAATCACGGATAGCTAAAAAAACACATTTTTCAAACTTGCCTCATATACAGTATAAGTGCTTCAATTAATATAAGTTATCTTATGAATGTGTTCGGCTATAACCGAACAAAACTTCCGCTAACATTGGGCTTTTGTTCTATGCTACTTATACTTTTCTGGGTTCATACCGCGAAGAACTCAGCGCAAAAAAAAGCTCTATATTCTTTTGTGCTTGGACGATTGCACACTTGCTGCCTGTGTAATTGTGAGGTTACGTTTTATAGCACTACTTAGGATATGACATGAGGTAGACTACATCGGAAAAAAGACGCAGTGATCAACGCCTGAGATATTGAGTTCACAAGCTTACAGAACAGTCTGACACAAGAATGACTATGCGGCCTCAGTCGAAGCCCCCAACGAACGCCGCCAGAAATATTAGCACAAACGCTTTTCTTCGCGTAAATATTGTACAAGGCCTACAAGAAGTCCAGAAAAAAGGGGGTACAAATGATGTGTAATTTGCAGGATATTGATTGAGACATGTATACTTAAATTATTGGGAATGAAGTCTTGCCCAAAATATGACTGCTATGCTTAAGCAGTTTTTGAAGAAATATAAACCGGACTGGTAGCAATATATTGTGATAGCCGTTGCTTCCTTGTGCATTTCCGTGTACATAAACAAGTTAGGTCGGGGAGTTTTATTTATGTTATATGATAGATTTCATCCCTTTAGATAGCGCGTTGATAAGTGTTGAATAAACAGAAAATACTAGAATAGTTGGCATTATTTGAAATGTTTACGATGGGAAACGTGTGTATGATGCAGAAATACTGGGGTGGGGACTGACGAAGCAGCAGCTTTGTACCTCTAACTGGCCATACATTCAAGTACCAAGGTTTTCAGGACAGAGCCAACATATCGATACGCTCTAATTTTGCACACGCACATAGACATACATATGCGTGATCTGGTTATGGACCAACACTATGGCTTGTATGCTTACAGGAAATATCTCTGGTAGCCGTGATAAGACTTGTAACACAAGTCTGATTTCCTTCCTTTTTCTTTCATTATTTGTGGAAGGTCCTCCTGGAAGACGTGGATTTTAATATATGGGAACATACGGGAAAACATCAATGAGTTCATCATTGTATACTCGTAGTCTGGTGGCTTGCATATGTCGTTGTGCAAGCACAACAAAATTTTTCTCCTACTCTGCAAGCATTCATGTACTAACATGTTCTGTAACATACATCAACTCGGGATACAAAGCGCGGACTACGCTGTTATTGGAACCACAATGAAAGATGAATTGAAAGAAGGTAAACATAAACCAAACGATACAGTTTGTATTTGATATAGTAAATGTTCTAACTCTTACGTTTAGTTCAACATTCGTTCCTGAATACAATTATTCCGCCGAAGCTAGAACCAGTGTAGAAGCCTAAGGGAGCATAATAGTGACTTTAAAAAAATTACGGGGTTTCTCGTGCCAAAACCACAATCTGATTATGAGGCACGCCGTAGTGGGTCACTCCGGAAATTTCGACTATCTGGGGTTCATTAACCTGCACCTAAACCCAAGTACAGGGGTGTTTTCGCATTTCGCAAATGCGGCCGCCGTGGCCGGCATAACAGCGACGTTC